>NW_003805200.1:183374-189308 GCF_000255335.2 Galendromus occidentalis | reverse complement strand
CCTCACGACCGACGACAACAAACTCGACTTCGTTATCGTCCCCTCAAAATGGGAATCGTTGCTATCATGATCAAAAATACTGAACATCGTTATCGTCAGAGGTGTCAGGGCAATATTATCAGAAAAGAGGAAATAATGACAATCGCTCCATCCTAATGAAACCTGATGTGCTAAAGACCTTCCCCAATGCGACACGCCCTTAATCCCAGCGAATCAGACCTATCGTACGCGTCGTATGGGAGTGTATGCGACCATGACAGACATACACACATTTGTTTTTATATGTTTAATAATTAATAATAATAATTAATAATTAATTAATATATAAGAAAGATAAGATTATAAGATAAGATATAAGATATAAGATGTCCTCCGGAAAATCGATACCCTTCACGGCTACAGCGATTTTCAGCGAGATTCATTAGTAAAAAGACAGAGGCCAGTGATGACGGCAACCCCCGATGGACTTCTCAGGAGCTCCCAAGAATCCGCCCCCTCATAGTGGTCCAGCCGATAAGAAATCCTGCGCATTCCCGTCTTTCCCTTGATGAAACCCTTGATTCTCGGTGAGAGGACAACTCAAATAAGTTTCTCATGGTGGGAGGACCCATCACATGAGAACGACGACCCTCAGATGACCTTCCTGAGGCTCCCGGGAACCCACCCCTGAATTTTCACGGCGATCGGTTCAGGCGTTTTTGAATTTTGCGAATTTCGGATGTTTCAATTTTTTTCCGAGTTTTCGGATTTTCGTGGGTGAAGCACTCAAATTATTTTTTTAAGGTAGAAGGACTCATCGCATCGAAGAACTGACCCCCCTATAACCACCGGGGTATCGCCCAGAGCACGCTCCTAAATTTTCACGGCGATCGGTTCAGCCGTTTTCGAGTCTATAGGTGACACCAGACAGACAGACAGACAGACAGACATACGTTTTTATATATATAGATGGGCCCAAGAACGAGACGTCAGACTGTCGGTTCCACTGCAGGAACGACTTCGAGGATAGCTCCTGGAACGAGACCGTCGAAGCGACCAGCAACATCCATGTCGACGACGACCACCGAAAGGAGTGAAAGTGAGCCTCCTCCTGAAATTCTGATGAGGAAATCTTCGACTTCTGAAAGTCGAGTGAGCAGTCGACCTCAAGGAGAGCCACCGCAGTCAACAGTCGCGGCAATGAAAGTCCCGTTTTCCTTCGAGAAGCTTGAGGGAGCGTCAAAATGGATATCGAGTGGAAGTTCGCAATGGAAGCGCACTTTTTCAACTGTGAACTCTGGGTACCTCGAATGCTCATAACAAGATGAGTACCAGAATAAGCGTGCCCGCGGAGCAATCATTCCCGGCATCAAGAACAACTTTTGTCCCGTCGATCCGCGATGCAACTCCCGGAAAAGAAATCTGGGATATCTTGGACAAGTTGTGCCAGCCGGGAGGACTGTACCGCGAAGTTGCCCTGCATGAACAGCTTACCAGCCCCAAATATACAGACCGTGCCGTCACAAAGACAAATCGGAAAGATATGAAAAATTGGTCGAGTTCATACGGTACGCGGAGAAAGAGGCTGGACATGGACTCAAGAAACTACGAACAGATAACGGTACGGAATACTTGAACCGGAGGGTATCGAGTTTTCTCGAGGAGCGTGGAATTTGACATGAGACAACGGTGGCTTACTGTCCGGAACAGAATGGACGCGCAGGAAGAGCGACAAGAACTCTCATCGAGAAGGCGAGGTCAATGATGACGGACGCCGGTCTGCCCAAAGTTTCTGGGCAGAAGCCGTATTGACAGCTTGCAAGCTGGAAAATGTCAGCCCGACAGCAGCCCTCCGGGATATGTGTCCAGAAGAAGCGTGGACGGGACGGAAACCTGAACTGCGTTTCCTACGAATATTCGGTTGCTTAGCTAACTCCCATATACCTGAGGAAAAAAGAAAGAAATAGGATGAAAAGGCCAAGAAATGTATATACGTTGGCTACTTTCAGGAATCGGAGGGGTGCCGATTGATCCCATTCGACAACAGAAACGTTGTCGAGAAGTCACGGAACGTACGCTTCGACGAGACTACGATGGAATCGTCTGAGATGCGAGAATCGACGCAGGAGGCAAGGATTGAGGCGAAAGGGCCAGAATTGGCGATTTCTCGGCCTCAATCAAAACAGGTCGTATCGAACCAAGAGTCGGTGAGACCGAGATCAGTTGCTGTGATTCCCGGATCGGAGAGGAAAGTGATGAATCCGGAGGGAGAAAACTGCAAGAAGTCACGAGAGATGAGAGGAAATCAGGAGAATAAGAGAACGAATGACGAGAGCCGAAGGTCGGTGGGACCGAGATCGGGAGTGGTGATTCCCGGGTCGAAGCGAAAAATAGTAGATCCAGAGGAAGGGACTCACGAGAACTCACAAGAGATGAGCGAAAGTGAGGAGAATGAGTGGACAGAGAAGGGGACACCGTTCATGTTCAGAGAGATGAGTCGTCCTAAGCGAAGGAGTGCGAATCCGGTCTGGATGGATGATTTCGTTTGTGTTTGTGGTCCGACCTCCACAACGAATTACGATTCACCAGCGACGGTTTTAGAAGCGATGTCAAGAGAGGACGCAGACGAGTGGAAAATGGCTATGGAAGCAGAAATGAAGGCGCTCGAGAAAAATGGCACCTGGGTTCTCATCGACCGACCCGTTGCACACGAAAGTAATAACCTCAAAATGGGTTTTTCAATTGAAAAGAGATAGCAGCGGTCATGTTGTCAAGCATAAGGCGAGGCTCGTCGACCGAGGTTGCGGACAAATCAGAGGGGTGAATTTTGACGAAACCTTCTTGCCTGGTGTCAAGATCAGCACACTCCACATATTATTCGCGCGAGCGGCACAAGAGGGATGGAAGATTCGACAGCTGGATGTGGAAACAGCCTACCTTCATGGTAAGTTGGAGGAGGAGGTACTAATGGAACAACCATCTATGTTCGAGGTCGGAATTAAGGTGTGCCTCTTGAAAAAATCGCTATACGGCCTCAAACAGGCTGGTAGAGTCTGGTTCAAGACCCTGGTCAAGTCCCTGAAAGGGATTGGCCTCGAGGAATTCGAAGCAGACCGATGCTGCTACACGACCACAAGAGGCGACAAAGTACTCGTGATCACAATCCATGTGATAGATTTCCTAATATTCAGCAGCGACTCGGACCTGCAAGAAGAATTCATCAGGAAACTCGGAAGACTCTACCCTATCAAAGATCTCGGAGCTGCCCAATACTATATAGGGATGAGGATTCATCAACAACCGGACCACAAGGCCATATTTCTCGACCAATCGGAAAACATCGAACGAGCCCTTCGCAATTTCGGCATGATTGATTCAAAACCCTTGAATACCCCGACCAAGGCTGGCTTGAAGTTGGTCAAAAGAAGCCATCGAAGAGCCGTATCGCGAAGCTGTAGGATGTTTGATCCATATATCCCAAACAACCCGACCCGATATCTGCTTCACGGTGGGTGCCGTGAGTCAGTACTGCTCGGACCCGTCAAGAAAACACTGGATAGCCGTCAAACGGATCATGAGATATCTCAAGGGTACGATAGATCTACGACTCAAGTTCGATGGTCACGTCCAGGAACCCATCGAGGGGTATTGTGAAACGTGCCTAGCCACGTTTCTTAAGCCCGAGCCTTTCGTTTTTCGGAAGGAGGAGAAAAACAAGAACCGTTGATGAGAAGGAGAGGGAAATGGAGACGATTTTAGGTGTGCTCGACTCGTGAGAGAGTGTTTCTGTTCTGAGGAGGCTTCAGCGGAGTTTCCAACGCTCCAGAATCCTTGACCCAATGAAGATCGACTTGAGGCCGCGGCTTCCTCAGAGTTCTCGTCTGCGATTTCTGGCGGAAACACTGATACGCAGTTGCGATGCTGAAAAGTTTGATCAGAGGCATCCCAGCACTCAAAGCTTATGTATTCAGAAACGGGACCTGCAAGCATCAGGTGCACACATGGAACCAAAATGTTACCGATGTCCCCTCACTGCACTGCGCACAACCGCCTGAAATATTGTGGGGCATTGACCTCGTCATTCTAACGAATTCTTTATTCGATCTCGAATTCGATGTCTACCGAAGCCGACTACAATTTGAAGACGGAGATAGGCACCAATCCTCACACTCAGGCCATTAGCCGAGCTAGGGACAACATTTTCGCTGGAAGGTACTGATTGCCTGTACAGAAGGGGTCGCCCATCAGCAAGCAGGTGATGAAGCTGAATGGTGGGTTTGAGCGAATTATCGAATCGAGTCTTTCACTCCTCTCTATTCGAACGCTATTGTCCGAAGTAAAAGATGATTTTTCGATTGGACTTCAAGGTAAGCTTTTCGAGGGGGGCATCTTCCAACGGATCAATGAAAAAGAAAATTACGAGATAAAGCCCCGTTTCGAGAAAGAGAAACCCTTGCCGCCGAACTCGAAACTGACTCCCGAGGACCTGAAAGGTGTGTTCGATATTCTCACGTCCAATATGCCCGTCTCCACAAAAGACCCCCCTCCCTCCATCGAGATCTAATTCTGTTCTGGAGCGTCCCGATATGTCGCTACTGTTGTTTTCTCTATTCCAGGATTGATGATATTGTACGCAGGTACGAGTCTGATGAGTCTAATTTCGTTTGTTTGCGAGAAAATAGTGCACGGAGCTTTGCGTGACTGCCGTGCGAGGGACCGACGCATCGCTTCACTGTCAAGCCCCTGGAAGCCTCCGGAGAAGAGCCCCTGCGACGATTACGGGAAAGTTCCGAACGGAATCCAGTACCATTCTACGGCTGGATATTCCTCGACATCCGTCCGGAAAGAAGAGACAGTATGCCGCAAGCACAAGCCCAGATCGCGGAGGATTTTATTGTTGTGCGACAAAGACGGCAACCTGCTCGATCTGATCAAGTACAAGCGATGAATATCCACGGATTAGAACGAACGAAACTCACGTTTGTCGTGGTCCACGGACCACTTCTTCACTTCATCTATTGTTAATGTCCTTCCTCGAGGATGGGCTCGATGGTGGAACATCAAAAGCGGTCGAATAATACCTCAGTCGTTCGATAGGCAGTCAAATTACTTAAATTATTGGTGGCTACCATAGCCGAGTTGCTCATCGAAAGGTGAGCCTGAACAAAGCAAATTCGAGCGACGGACCTCACAAGCAGCTACCTCGAGTGAGCTAGTAATTCTATCGAAAACCCTCCATTGGGTTCCATTGTACCCTATGTGTACCCATCGTCTATCGAGCGCCCCAAACCACGCTGTCCGAAGGTCTCTGACTTGTCGCTCGAGCACTCTACCGCGAGAACTCAGTGGACAGTGCGGAGAGTATAATGTGGGGCGATATAATGATCTCTGTCGATAGAAATCACGCCTCTCTCACAGAAGTCTCTCCCTCAGGCTTTCCGAAACGAGATACATACACTCGAGCTCGGCCGGTATATTTCTTCCTCGTTTCCGCAGCAGAGGCACAAGGTTGTTGGCCATCTGCAGATCGGATGGCTTCAAGATGATAATGAAAGCTCCGGTCGACTCCACTCTCGACTGGCACATGCTGAAGGCGCTCATGGAGCGCACGTTGCCTACGTCCAGAAGGAAGTCGACTCTGAAACGGGGGTTGGTGGATTTAGACAATTTTCCCGGTTTCGCAATCGCGGGAATCGAGATCTCGCGAATTCCGTGGTGGAGGGAGTACGCGGGTTGCGGCTGCAGATTCCGTGTATACCTCTCACAGTCTTGCAGCCAGCTCAAATCATTCGGGACTCCGACGTAAACTCCAGGGGCCTTCGCCGAAATCAGACTCCTGGCTAGCTCTCGGTCGTTCGGGTCTTCAGCATGAAGGGATTGAGCGTATCCTGCAAAGCGAAAGATTTAGACTCCTCTCGTCAGGGAGCGATTTTCGTGAGCGAGGTGGAATGCACC
>NW_003805200.1:49338-183354 GCF_000255335.2 Galendromus occidentalis | reverse complement strand
ATACATTGGAGCATTTCCCAAGCTCAGTAGGGAGACGAGGGCCTCGAGCTGTTTTCGAGTGAATAGTAGGAGCGTGGATAATAATCAGCCAGACATCTGGATTCTATTTGCGGGCGATGCCGTCGGGAACTCTATCTTCTTTCTGTCGCGTGTTCACCCTTCTGTCCACGTTCGAATGCAATATAATCCTAGGTTTTTCATCTTCACCTAGGGGCGGCTCGGAGAGACCTTTGAATACGGCTCGTAACTCATGAGTCGTGGGTGCATCGCGAGCGTAACGAACTAATGCCGAATAGTGACCCAAATCGATCTCGATATCTGCGCTATCGAACAGCGTCGGCCTCGCTTCGAGCTCGAATTTCAGTCGCGTTCGTACCGATGTGAACTAGTACGTTGATGGAAAATTAATAACAAGTCGTTCCGCGGACCACTTTCACTTTGGTCAATTCAGACAAGAAGCAGCTTGTTCCTCTGAAAATTCCTCGAAAAATTCTTGCCTTTTCCCACCGCTCAAGAGGGAGAAGTGAGAAACTCGCTTCGCTCGCTTAGAAGAGATTTCTCGGCAGTTGAATCGATCTCGCTCTGACCCCTCGATCCTCCCCCTCGGAAGCCTCGCGCGCCCCCTGATATCATTTGTCTGCTTATTCCGACGCCTGAAGCGTTTCCGAAACTCCCGGCCCGTCAGCTATCTACTCATGGACGTGGATATTTATCGCGATGAACTGGGATATATTATCTTATGAATACATAGATGCCGATTACGATACTAACCTCGGACATTGTAGGGGAACAGAGGTCGCGGAAAGATATACCAGAGCGATGATCACTGACCGAGATGCCACGCGCGGTGGCCCTGTCTTTCACAACGCGAGCTGCACGACGACGCGCACGTCGTTGAAGGAATAAACTTCCGCCTCGTGAGATCGACGAGTTTAACTTCGTTTCTCGGCTCCAGCGATACATGTGCCAAGATGAACACACGCACGTCATGTAGCGTTTTATAAACCTGATGCGTCTCGCGGCGTGTTTTGGCCTGGCTTATGAAGTCATAATACGTTTCGCTCAAAACATCACGGTAGGATGATCCTATGGCCCCACCAAAGGTGTCTCGGCATTCGACGGCGCCGATGGTGCAAAATGCAAGAGACCAGGAACAAAGGAATAGGCAGCTCAAGAGGGTTCATTCCCCCAAACTCAGGGGGAGCCAACTCCGGGAGTAGGTATTGTTAGTGTTCTGCGCCTGCTCTCCATAACTGCGCCTGCGCGCCTGATCAGGAACACTATCGTCGTCCTCTAGCAAAAGCATGAGCAGACAATAAAAACGGCCACTTTAATTTCGTCTACGACGGTTGACGCACGTGTCTTTCCTCATCCTAGGAAATCCCCGTAATTCTCAGTACCAAGGTCCTAATTCTAATAGGTATTCATCCTCGACGCCGTCGGCGGAGGCCATCATCAAGTAGAGATCAAAGCTCGAACGAAGCGCCGAGAGGTGTAGCTCACCCAGCCTCGACCGACTTTCCCCGAAGACCCTTCGACTGAGTACGGGAAGGGCTCAGCTTTGAGAGAATCTTTTCGCGACGGGGTTCGGTACTTGCCACCGCCGGTTTGACCGAGCGTTCCTCTCGATGGAATTTCGGAATCGATGCCGTGCTGTGCAGGAAACTAAGAATTGCTTCTCTCAAATCTTCGGCGAGATGAGAGGATGTCGATTCTATATCTTATAGTTGATCAACTGGTTTCGTAAGAAGCATGCAATCTTTGCAACTGATCCTCCCGCTTGGGTTCAGCGTGCAGCCGACTTCCCGGTGAAGTATTGATACTCCGAAAGCAGTCAAGAAAGTGAACTTGAACACAATAGTCGATGCTACCCATGAGGTTTCCGGTACACATGAGGCAGAGTTGAGCGAGCCGACTCCTGCGACGATATCGTGTGTGGTCATGGCGATACGATCGTCTCGGGCTCACAGGCTCGAGCCCTGTCAACACAGCTGAACAACAATCGACTCTCTCGACTTTTGTAAGGTCTGAAGTCTATATTGTTGATAGATCGGACGGAATCGCGGAGAAGACTCAAGATGAGATTCTCTGTACTGCACGGAGTCAACGTTTATTGAATGCCTTATGGAACTGCTCATAAAACGCTATCGATTCCGCGCTGATGCGCGGCCGCACTGCATCGAGCGCCTGGAGGAAGTGACGCTTTCCGATGGCCGAGATCTCGAACGACTCTTCCAGTGCCTTCATGACCGCCTCCTGGACCACGGCAACGATCTGAAAAGACGGAGTGAGATTCGGCCGACAGAGACACTTCATTCAGACGGAGAGGATGGAATAATGGAGACTTCCTTATGAGAATTTTTACCACCTACCTCTGCACCGGAGTATCCTTCGGTTTTCACAACGAGATCATCGATCAAAACGTCTTCAGCAGCCTGACGCTCACTCAGTTCGATACGGAGGATTTCTCGTCGGGTATCGGTGTCCGGTAGCGGAACGTAGACCACACAGTCCAGACGGCCAGGTCGTAGAAGAGCCTGCTCGGAAGAATGTCTTTACTAATCGGAGCAATAAATTGTATGATTTATTTGATGGGACAGCCGATGAGTTGGATATATTTATTGAGGAGCTTCGAGATATATCGTACTCGCACCTCATCAATCATATCCGGTCTATTAGTTGCGGCGATCAAGATGACATTCTCGAGGCCTTCGATACCATCGATTTCAGTGAGCAACTGGGCCAGAACTCGGTCTCCGACGCCACTGCCGCCGGACGACGTATTCCGTTTGGTTGCGATGGCATCTGCAAATCGGATTAGACCAGTGGATGAGCGCTGACGAGGATCTCCCTGTCAGATTCACGTGATTGCTCGGAGTCGATCCAGCAGATATCGATTGTGCGATAGAGGCAGAATTGCTTCGCTGTCAAGCGTAGTTCGAGGTCGAATATTCCTCATTGACCCGTGATGGTTTCTCGACATTTGAAACAGACCTATCTCATCGAAGAACACCACGGCGGGGGCCACATTCCGAGCTCTCCGGAACAGATCTCTCACAGCTTTCTCGCTATCGCCCACCCACTTCGAGAAGAGTTCGGAGCCGTTGACAGCCAAGAAATTCAATGAGCTCTCCGTGGCCAAGGCTCTAGCGATCATAGTCTTCGAGCATCCTGGAGGACCGTACATGAGCAATCCACTCGGAGGTTTGATCTTGAACCTGTATCATCCGAAACGTCCCATTATCGAATGGCAGGGCGAGTCGTTTATCGAGTACTTGTTCGACCCGGAGTCGGAGACTCGGGTCTGAGGCTCACATGGTGGAAATCAGCATGAGAGAGCTACCTCTGGAAGGCTTCCTTGTGTAGGATTGGCCACTCGACGCACTGCCGGAAACGTTTTTTCACGTCTTCCATTCCACCGATATCCTTCCAATTCACCTTCGGAATTTCCAGAACGACGTCGCGCATCTCGAGGGGCCGCACAACCTGGGCAACGGATTTTTTTAAGAGTCCTCCCGATGAGTTTCGAGGGAAGCATCGCCTTCCCCCAAGAATTCCAATGTCTGAATCGATAAGCGAATACTTCGTCGGCGGAGCGATCTTGGACCGTACCTTGACAGCTTGCTTCAGATGTCCAGCTCTGATGCAGATCTCTCCTGGGTCTCTCATCGACGTAGCCAGTGCCTCCCTCACCAATGTCTCGATATTCGCACCCGTATAGCCATGCAGTGACAGAGTTACCTGAGACCCGGAAAGATGACCAAGTTAATGGGGTTTGGTAGGGCTATCGAGCTGTGGCAAATGACGTTGTCGCTTTCAGTTATCTCACCTCGGTGAGCTCAAGGTCCGTAACATCGTGCGGCATATCACGTAGACTCAACTTGAGGATTTCAAGCCGCTCGTCGGAGGAGGGGATTGTTATCTCAATTTCTCGATCGAACAATGCTTGAAGAATTTCATCCACATTGGACGGCTTGTTGGTGGTCGCTATCACCAGCGTCTGGAAGGTCGAAATTATAGTTCAAGTCTCATCTCAGAGCATGGAAATCGAATAGTGTCGATGGTGGGCTCTGCACCGGATCACCTGCTCAGGGAGCCGTTTGAGGAATGCTACGAGTCTCCCTTGCGATTCCTTATCCTTCCTGCTGCTGAAGGCATCGAGGTTATCAACGAGAACTAGACTCGTCGAAGCCTTCTTCGCGAGGCGAGAGGTTTCGTGGGCGTCGCCGCCCAATCTGAGGATTGGAAGAAGATCCGATCAACTCCAGGGTGAGTGATCTCTTCTGTTAGAAGTAACAAATGAGAGTAGGAGATTCACCGAGCATTCACAAACACTCACACCTTGACAGCGTTCTCTGTGGTTACTTCCACGATCTCCAAGCTCAGATCGGCGGCGGCTGCCCTGACCAGGAGGGATTTTCCGGTACCCGGCGGACCTACCAGCAGAAGCCGTCGCGGAGGGAACTTGCCTGGGGACCAGAACCTTTTAACTCTTGGCAATCTCTGACAACAATAATTCATTCGAAAGACGCTCGAATATGTTGGCGGAGAATCGTCGTGGTCAAATATATCTATCTATCAGGGCAGCCATTCGGGCTGCGGGACGTACCGAGGTAGAGCAGTTTCCGGACTTTTTCTTCAGGTATCCGGGTCAGCCCTTGAAGTGTTTGCTTCTGAAGCCGGAGGCCGCCGATATCATCATAGCTCATTTGGTTTTCAGGATGCTCCTCATTCGGCTCCTGAGCTTTCGCGATAGTTATTTCAGTGCGCTGGCTCAACCTGTAGTATCAGGGATCATATCTATCAGCCGGGCAATTCGACTACACGGGTAGCGATCGGAGATTCCCTAAAAGCGAAACGATTTTCCCAATTCTATCGAAATCGTCCTACAGAAGAGTCAGAATACCTGAAGAAAAGATTGGACTCTCCATCGATAGAGAGGTTTCCGAGGGATGCCTCCAGGGAGCGATTTTCGGCCAGAGCTTTCCGTACTTTTAGTTGGACGATTTCGCATAAATGTGCGAGCTTTATCACGGATCCTCTCTGAAGGCAACTGGAAACTGGAAGAAGCCACGTTTGTCTGAGCGTTCCCCTGGAGTTTGATGAATATGTCTCTATGCAGCCAAAACTATATATATCAACGATAAATTCAAACGGATACATGGGATGGAAATCACGGAGAGAAGAAGCGAAGTCCCGCTGAAGAAGCGGATTCCCGATCTCGTATGTCGGTGGTAAGATTCGTACTTACAGAACTTTCTCCGGAAGGCCTCGATCAAGACACCGTCGTCATTGACCTCCCCGTCGAGCACTTCCAACTCCAGACTGGAGCATTCCGGAACTTTGGAGTCGTATGGCCGCAGCGCGATCCGGGTTCCGGAATGGATATTTCGGTCCGGCATCAGGGGACAAACGGCGAGGAAACTCAGCGCCTAAGGTTGCGGCAGCTCATTCGAAGACTTTCCCGAGCGATTTGATAGGGATGAGGATGAAAGAATATGGAGGTGCGAGCTCACCGAATTCGGCCAAGCGACTTTCAGAGAAGCGAGACCGGTTGCTGTCGAAACGTGAACATATCCACCGCATTTCGCGCCGCAAATTTTCATCGTTGACGGATTCAGGAAAATCGCCTGTTGCTGGAAGGGCATCGAGAGCTTCTCGAGGTCAGGATCTGCGGAATGAACGTACAATGGTCTGAATGATCAGAATTAGGTTTTCTCCAGCGGAGGGCCCATGCATTGGTCGTGGGAAGACTCGATTTATAGATGCTCTAGTCGAAATCACTAGCCCGAACTTACCTCGATTCCTGATCTCGCGAACAGTCGCGTGGAGTATTCCGTCCCGTATGAACTCGTAGTCGGGATCCGATTCAGCCGTCAGATTGCCGCAGTCAGCTTCGTGCTTCTCACGGTCTTTCGGTAAGACTAACACGGAGCACTTGGCACATTCACTGAGGTCGCACTTCTCTTCTCTCTTCTTGGCTGACATCCCAGGACCGGGTAGCACTTCAGAGAGATTCGCGAAAACTTCCGACGATGGTCTCGAACAGGAAAATTCTCTCAAAAACGAAGCCTTCCTGGCAGCAGACTCATACTACTAGGGGCACGTCTTCCTAATCGGTTCGAACAGAACAGCTTCCTTTATTTGTTTATCCTGTATCGTGACAGATATCGTCTGCTATAGTCGTCATTGACTGGCGGCGATCTCACGTATCAGAACCAAGGCCTGCCCGTCCGATCGATCCCGTCCGTTCACGGCAGGGTTCTCCCAGATGCGTTTTGAGCGTCGAGAAGGTGACTTGCCCCCACGGATTCAAACGCGTGCTCTGTGACATCACGCTCCTTGCTTCAGAGAGGGCCGTCGTCTGCTCTGAACAACAACAGCGCGAATAAAGACCGGAGTCCCGTCGTCGCCGACGAAGAACACGGCTGAGAAGCGGTAAAGCGCGTCCGGCACGCTGCTCTTGAGCGAAGAACCGGCTTATCTGTGATCTACCCGGTCGTTCCCGGTTCCACACAGGCGAACTGAGCCGAGAGAGCCGTCCTCAGTCGGAGACTCATGGGAGCAGTACCGTGCTACGACGAAGGAGGTGCTCATAGCAAGCAGGGACCCGAATGTTTTGGTATCTTCGAGGAGATCGGATGAATCTCCGATTGAGGATCCGATGATGACCCCCCCCTTTCCTCCGACCGATTCAGAGGAAGCAGCGAGGATACAGTCTTTTGAAAATCGTCAGAAGAGCAGTCGATCAGCTGGAAGGTCCAGATGGAGAGGGAAGAATCAGCCGACGGTCCCGCTACTGAGATGATCAGTTTAATCAGGGAGCTTCATCATGCCTCGGGCGGGGGGAGGACTTGCTTCACGTTTCCACGTTTCACGTTCATGGTTATTCACGTGCTTGAGTTCGACCCCTCTTCTGGCAGGAGGTTCGAAATCGACCGAACGAACTAGGTCTCTCTCGGGCTGAAGTATACATTACCCGGACACATTTTTACGGTATATAGAATTTTACGGTATATAGTGTTGTGCATGTAGATAGATCACGCATGAAACGCCGGATTTCCGGAAAACGGGGTTGACCAGCTCTCAGGCGGGACGGGTAAGTTTGACAATATGTGAACCTGGACTCGAGTCCGCAAACATTTTGACTCTGACGCGAAGATGAGGGAGGGAAAGAGGGACCTATCACCGACAACGAAAAAACAGGCTCATCAGGTTCAGATTTGAAAACGGGACACTTTTGTTCGGATAAAAACATATCATTGCCGCGCCACCATTCGTTTACCTATCGTATAAAATTGCTCGCATCTTGGAGAAGTTCTTGGGAAGTAGGCGAATCTGCGGGACAGTAGATCTCCGGATCATAAGCGAACAAGGGACAAGAGAAAAGTGACAGTCGGGGGAATAGCGTCGGATGTCGCATACGAGTACGAAACAGATATGGACGAGAGGACTTCATCTCCGGGGACCATTGAGTGCATTCCAGGATGCGTCTTCGAAGACGACCTTGTGGAACTCGAGTAGCAGCGATAGTCGCAGTGCTGATTGACGAGAGGTTGCTATGCATCCTAGAAGGAATTCTCCCGTGACTTGATCTGAGACTCAGCACAGTCGATTGTCTGACTTGGGTAGCTACGTGCGAACACTGAATTATCCCATCGGCGATCCACGGTGACGTCGGCTCCCTATGGTGGCTCCAGAAGCTGAATGATGCATAGTAGGCGCGCTCCGAAGCCTCTCGCGGTAGCACTAAGGCCATTCCCGTGATGAGATTTGGATCGAAGACTAGGGTTCGTTTTCTTCATTTTTTATTCGATTCTGGAGCATCTCTGATCGGGGAGCATGATGGGACAAGATTGGACGGAATACATTCCTCCTGGTCGCCCAGACCGGGTCCGGAAGACATTATCAATCTTCGACGCGCGTGTTAGGAACTGCACGTCGAGTGCCGTATCAATACTTGGCCGAGCTATGTATATCTGGCCGCGGATCTCTTCACGATACACGTTGCTGGAGGCCGGGGAACACATGGGAGAAGACTGGTGCAAAGGATGAACCTAGGATACGCTCACTATAATATTGTACCTCCACCGGCACAATACTACACATTTCACTGATGCTGATACATCTCCTCTCATGGCATCTAATGGGCTTGCCCGAAGCCCAGAAATCGTACTCCCCCCCCCGCCATCGGGATCCTTCATAAAATGAGAGATTTCGATGTTCCATCGAGCATTCGCTTCCGACTTGACGCGAGATTCAAGCCGAGCCAAACGGATTTCGATCTTCCCACAAGGCGACGCTCCCGTTCGGGAGAATTCCGGGATGCTAGCAGTTTCAAGCTCTGCGAATCCCTCATAAGAAGCATGGCTCCACATGAGGAGCACTACCCAAGACGGGAAGCTCCAAGTGTATTATTGCATTGCGAAAAGTAATTGTTCGTCCCGGCTTGTTTGACTGCCTCGTTGCTCCGACACCTGCGGAGGAATGTAGTTGCTTGCACTCGGATTGCAATTGCTGGAATTCGGTAGCTGCCCGACAAAGGCAAGAAGAGTCTACATAGTGCGACGCCGCATAGCAGAACCAAGACAGCGGACTCTGCGAAGAGCGAGGCATCTCGAGTGGGTGCGCGTCGTCATACGACGGTGTCTTATGATCTGGCGCTCCAGATATGAGGTCTCTCTCACTCGTCGCTGTCTCGAATCGGATGACATAACGATCTCTCGATAGTTGCATGCTTCGCCATGCTCGCAGCCCAGGGATATGAGCGTGTAGACATTTTCCGGGTTACATGAGGACCTTCCCGCGGCTGATCCCGTAACGATGAGCACGAACAAGCTGGCCGGCCGACCGACCCGGGGCATCACGCATTGACGTGCCGACGGACACAGTTCTTAGAATTTCATTCTACGACGTCGGCGTCGTACCGCGGGTCCGTCCACCGTTCGAGGTCTCGGTCGTCTACATCCGTAGAGTGCGAGTTTTGTCGATTCTTCAGTGCGGAACTTTCTCGAATTCATTCAGAGAAACGACGGGAATCCCTTGTCGTCCGGTCGATTTCGAGCCGAAAATATCTCTTCTGACAACCCGAGAATTGGATCGACTGATGTCGTTGGTGGTGTAATTCGGGGAGGGGCAGAGAGGGAGAGAGGGGAAGGGAAGCGAATAAGCGATGACGACGGGAGGACTATCGACGAAGGACGTCGTCGTCGGGGCAAGTGAGGAGTTAAGGCGCGGAGAGAATAGATGAGAACTTGTTCTCGGTGATGGCTGTTCTTTTCGGTAGGGCGTCCGATTACCATATTGAATAAAAGGAGGAAACAGAGCAATGGGAGTGGCCGCTTGGGGGAACACGAGCTCCATGGAGATCATGAACCAACGCGAATCAAGAAGAACACCCTCGAGATCCGGGAGGAAAAACGAAAAGCTCCGAAAGAGAGAGAGAGAGCGAGAGATTCTCCGGGTCAAGTGTGAGTAAGTGAGCGCCGCCCGTTGTACTGAAATTTGTCTAGGGAATTAGACCTCCCCTACTTCATCGCCTTTGAAAGGCCAATCCGGCGAAGGGTGACACGTCCTCGGACACGACTTAACGCGCATTCACTCTCCACCCAGGGTCGAGTGGGCATCTTGATATTGATGGAGTCTGAATGTTTCAGATCAAATCGCCCTGGTGGCCGCACGGGGAAGGTCAGAAGGCTGTTGCCGCGGCGAAACCTACTCTAATCCGTTCGTATGAGTTCGCATGGCGAAGCACCTTCGGCGCGTACCGAGCCACCCTCACGGTAATCTTAGCGTGGATATCTCGGTGTAGTCGCAGCAGAATATTCGCACTTAAAATGATCTCATTCACTGTTCTTACAAATCCCACAAGGGTTTCTGACGGCTGATTTTCTTGCACGTTTTCCTCACTACCGCTCTCATTCCGCTGTTCGCCTGATAGCTGGTTGCTACGCTTCCCACTATTCTTACCGACCGAAAACTCCCGTTTCCGAGAGAGAACATGTTTCTCTTTCTTTCACAAGCCCTCGCAGCTTACAAAGTGCAGTTTTCCACAACACGCGATCGATATTCAGTCGTCGATTGTGTGTTCCCCATGAGCATTTCGCTCAAACGGCATGGGGACCCTCTCACACCCCTCGATCGTTTATGGAATTAAAGATTGAATCCATCGCAAGCCGGTTCTGATTCCTCCGAAAAGATATTCGCCCGTCCCGAATTCCATGACGATTCCGCGGGCATGAGCGAGGAAGAAGTCGAATAGACCCAGGTGAAAAGGGGGAAACCCACAACCGAGAACAGGAAGCAGACCGTGAGGTTATTCCGAGGAGTCATGAAGATCGTCGAAGCAGACTTGATCCTCTGCTGAATCAAGCCGAGCCCTTCTCTGATGGGAGGCAGCACCAGCCCACCACAGCAGGGCTACGACTCCTTGGTTGGTTTTTCAAGCGAGGGTAAGTCAGTCGCCCCACGGCTCGCAATTTCGATCTCTACGCAGCGGCTGACGTGCACTCAACAGTCATGCTGCGTCGAACGCTATCTATGAGGACTGATTCGTTAGTCCCGTTAATTTTTTGAGTGGCGCCCTGTATCCGGCTGTCAATGTCGATTATCCCATACCCCATACCTGATCTCCGTATCTTGAGACCGCGTATGTCGTCTTGCCCTATCAAGGTATCCCGAGGTGGAAGATAGCAGAACTCTGATGGAGGGGGCAAATGGGACGCTACGCCTTGGATTCGAGATCCTAGGGATTGTTTAATTGCGTCAGAATGACGACATGAACGACGGCCCCGGGGACATGGATGCTGAGTGAGTCGCAGGGCAAGGAATTTCGTGACGATTTTCATTCAGGATCCGGCGGCACGGGAATCTGGAAAGCTGATGACGATGCTTAGACTTCCAGCACCGGAAGTCCCCACAGTGAAGTACAGGATAGTTGAGAACACGAGCAAAGTGGATCGGTTGAAATCAAGAGTGCTGCTTGGCGTTTTGTATGTGACATATGTGACGGCGATCAGAACGCATCCGATGATTCGACGTCCTCCCGTCGGTCGACGGCTTCCACCAATGGAAGAATCTCTGCTTGGAATACGCAAAAGTCTCGGCTGTTATCGGGAGATATTTCGTTGCACGCCGGCGTCGGATCGCGATGGAGACGCATTTTGATTCGTGGCTTGGCGGGGTGGCTTCTCTGGCTGGCTGCTTGCTTGGTGGGTAGCTTGGTCCGCCGGTCGCTCGGTCGATCAGTGAGGTTAGAAGATCCGCTCGCTATTCGAGGCAGTGAGCCGGAATAACCCGCCGGATGGATTCTTCCCCTATAGCCTTCGCTCAAATCCTCCATATTTCCTTCAACTAAATATGTCTGCTTTTATGGAGATAAGACACCCGGCCTAGCCTCCTCCCGTGCCCACATTCGCTCGCTCACTCGCATCAATCCACCCGCTCCCGCGCTCGCTCCTTCGCTCGCGCGTTCGTTTCTGCTTCCCTGCAACAGCTTCCTTGCGATTCTTACAAGCGGAGCGTTCTTACGACTGACCAACAAGTCTTTTGTGGAGTCGCAGGGAAACCCCCCTACGACCTTATTCCTCGGTTGCTGGCGCAACCGTACACATTGATCGAGATATCTGACATCAGTTCGGAATCCCCTCTCTCCTGGACGCTGCGCAAACAAATACCCGTCTGTGTTCTTCGTCGTTGGATTTGAGGGAAAATTCAACTAGCGTCGGAATCCCGCGATGTGACTGCGGTAAAATCAGATTCCTGACCGAGCGTAAAAACTTAGCTGCGAATTGATCCAATTTGAGATGCTCGCGAATCCTGGAAAGGTCGATGGGCAGACTAGGAAAGTTAGCGCGCGGTATAAAACTTGAGAGTCGCCGACAAGGTCGAGAGACGATTAGCTGTACACTGTGAACAACGTAGCTATGCAGCCAACCCAAGCGCATTCGCAATACCCTCCATCGGGCGTTTACGCCTCTAACATTTACCGCGTGAATCAGCACCCCGACGCCCACTACCATGGCGATGGTCGGTCCTACCTACCGCACCCCAGCCCCACGCACAATCACGCTGAAAAGAGAAATGCGCAACAGACCCCAACGAAGAAGGTCATCCGCATTCAGGACGATCCTCATCACTGCGATTGGGCTGAGAAGAGAATCCGGTAAGATTCTCCATCATCCGTGCACGTTCGAAGCGGAAGCAGTCACTATCGGTGACTACGTCTGACTTTCCGATGAGCCATTTGCTGGACTCTCACTCAGTCTGATTTCAATACGACCCTCGCGATATTTGAATGAGTTTCCCCTTGGATGAATTTCAGATCTCTTTCATTTTGCATTGTGGGCCTACTCTTCATCATGATCATCCAAGGCACTATTCAGGCGATGTTGGTGGACAAAGTCTACAACGGGAAACTTCTCGAGGCTATGAGCGAGAGGAATTAATCAAATGAATAAATCAATCTCCACTTATTATGAGGTGGAAAGACATTATTAGGAATCACTCGGATGGTGTCGAACAACAATATTGGCCGAGGAACAAGGTCAGGGATTCTACCTGACATAGGCCTCTGCTGAAGGCTAAAGAAGAAGAGCTTGCATTCCATCTTATGGAATCCATATGTCTACCACGAGTATGCGGAAAAATCCTCGAGAAATGAAGGAACTCTCGGGTCAGCACTCCGTTGCCGTTTATTATAATGGATGGATGAGAGAGATGGTCATCAGTCCGCGGGGCAGCGACGACGATTCGTCGAGCATCCTTCAGAAGTGTTTGTATTTCTGACTTTCTTGGAAAAAGCGATATGTCAGTGAGCAGAGGAATATCACATTGAGAACGAACACGACGAAAACGAACATCGAAGTCGGAATCGGCGACTCGTCGTGGACGCACTGTCTCCTGAGGATCAGGACCTTCGGAGGCGGGTCCTCCGCTTGTGGGCTGCAACGTGGATCGTCGCACACGTAACGGTTCTCGTTGAAGACTCTCGAAGGTTCGCATGGGTTTCCCGAGAAGCGGACATTCGCTGCGGAAACATCCGGGTACGACGGCGCATTCACGAGCGACTGCGGTCTGCGGAAATCTTGAGTCGGGTGGTAGGATCTCATGATGGGCTGCGCGGGCTCACCGGGTGGAGCTTGGTCGCTCGACGGATCGAAATTCGTCAGATCATCATTGACTTCCATCGCGAGTTCGAACGATGGGCTCCGCTGCGGTGGTTGCCCGTGGGACGGCGCGTTCTCAGGCGAAGTCGTCTCCGCGAATCCCAGGACTTTCCCCGGCGACGCTAGGCCGTCATGTTCAGGTTGGGTCTGCGGTACGTTCATGCGAACGTGCGGCGATGGTCGCGGGAGATTCACCGGTGTGGTCATTATGCGATTAAAGATGAAACCTTCTGCTCACAACTTCGTTATTCTAGCCTTCGAGCAGATGGATGGAATGACTGGAAGCGTAAAATAATCGGAGCGAATATTTATATCCGTCCCAATCTTCTCTTGTGATCTCTGGTCTCGCATTCTCGGAATCGATCGCTAGCGCATGCCGTAAGCTGTAGGCCCGAGAAGTTCTCTTTGGCAGCGTGGAGCTCATATCATTTTCCGGATTAGACGGCAGTGGGCAATCGTCCGAGCTTCTGACGCGAGGATCGGAAAGCACTTGGCGAAGCGCACGATGTTTTGAATCAGCGATTCCACTCCAACGTCGAGTCTTGGAGTCTCTGAAGAAGGCGGGGCATTTTCTCGCATCGGGAGGGTCGGGAGGTATTTGGGAAACTCCGACCGAGGCTCAGGACTCAGGTTTCTTCAAGACCGCGAGTCCTTGCGGAATCATCTGTCTGATACTTATTTCGGAGGGCAATGAATTTTTCGCCCGGGAGTGATGCTAATATTCTTTTCCACCAACTTTCCAGCATGCAGTCCATGTGCGAAGAACAACGATATGGCTTCTGGGAGAATTGATTGCGGTAAAACCGAGAAAATATGCGGCGCGAAGGATATTATATCGTTCATATCCATTTTCGCTGTTGTGTTTCTGCTGCTGATGGCCGTGGTAACCCTTATGACGGGAAACGACGATGACTTCCCTTTCGAATTAGAAGAAACAGCTGCTCAACGGCGAGCGAGGGGACCGGATTTGCTCCCAGATTATATCGATTCGCACCAGAAGCTCGGTATCGACGCCAAATGGAGAGATATCCAGAAAGAAACTGCAAACATAGCGGTCGATCATGGTGTGAACTTACAAGAGGACGATGAGAACTCGGTCCTCGCAGCTCGGGACGCCCAGGCCCCTTCGAACGTATTGAGCTCGATTGACGGGACAAGAAAAAGAGTCCCATGATAGAAACCCCGTTCGATGCGCGTTAGACTACGGGGTTGGAATCTCCGTGCCACAGGATCGGAAGTCGGGACACTTCGGAATCGCGATGTGACTCCGTGAGCAGGCGCGTCGTCGCGGAGCGCATGTTGTGCAGAATATTTTTCGTTGGTTTCGATTGTTCAACGCTGAAGTTCCCGGGTCTGACTCGTCTCGATCGCTGCGAACTTTAGTTCTTCTTCGGTGAATAACAACAGTGAATGACCGTCGGGCAAGGCAAGGCTACTGTGGAGCTGGGGGAGTCGAATTATCCGCGGCAAGAAAAATAAATCGTTGAAGACAACTCGTTCGCGCCATGATCACTAAATCACTACCACCAACAGAGGCGAGATGAATTCCGCACATCTTGGGGCGAGCTATTCCTCGAAATGAACGAAAATAATGCGGAACGCGGATTCACCTCGCTGGGTAAGAATCCTCCGCCTATTCGTCCGAAAGAGGCCGTCGGAATTCCAGCGTCGAGGGTCAGACATGTGAAGCTCGTCAGGGTAACGACGAGAACGAGGAGTCCTGATTTCCTTTCGGAAATAATGCAAAGATACAATCTGAGGGAAAGATTCGACTGCTCGAAGCCCGAATTTGCTCTAATTGTTTGGGTTGTGTTCTGCATGGCATTCCTAGGACTCTCGAGCCTCTCGAACATGAGGGAACCCGACGACTATGATCCAAAGTACCCTCTCATGCCTGACTATTACGAGGGCACCAAACTTTCGATCGGAGCCAAGTGGATTGACTATCGTAGGCGAATGGAGAGACAATATTCCGAAGATGTAGAAGAGCAAGCCGTGGAAATCGATTGGGACTTCGACTGATGACCATGGCGAGTATTGATCGGTTTGCGTGGCTAGAGGCTTGGGGCATCCCAGCATCCGTTGTGATAGTATTGGGGTTGCCCCCCCCTCCCCCCTGCAGTCGATGCTTTGCAAGTGTGAATATTCGTTCTTTCATTATTCATGAAATATAATTTTGGATACACTACTGTCCGTCTATTTGCTTTCCGGAACAGATATCCGTCGGAACGGCGACCGTAGTTCACTCGATGGGATCGTACTCGGGCGCTCGGCGCAGCTCTACTTTCGAAGTGAGCCGCATTCTTGCATAAGCAATTATGCCGGACAGGAATAATATGAGACCGCTCTATCGGGCATGTTCCCTGTTCTTTGATCTGTCGTTGCTGTGATTGTCTCGGTCACAAAGTCGAATGTTCTGCTCACGGTTGCTTGTATCTCTATTGCATGCGCACGATTTGCGCATAGCCTCCGCCGACAGTTTTGGGTTTCGACCAAATTAGTACTGCTTACATTTCCTGCGGGTACCCGCATTCGGGTACTTTACATTTTGATTCGCCGCCACGAAGGCTCCTCTCTCTCTCGCGCGCCATCCTCGTTCTTGATTTCAGCATGATATTTCCTGCTTGATTTCGCCTCCGTGGTCTTGTAATTCTCAGAGCTTCGCATTCTGGTCTAACTCATTATCAGTTGTTCGTCAGACGTTCCATATCCGCGACGCATGCCGCACGGGAGGTGCCGACAATCCGGAATGCCCCGTCTGGATTGACTCGACAATCCAATCCAATGATCATCTACTCCGGTGTCGTCCACTGAATCGGAACGACGAGTCTGATCAGGTGATCGATCGATCCAGCTATGTGTGTACGGCCGGCTTCACCTGATGTTGGCGAGTTTTCGACGAAATTCACTTATTGTTACGCTTCGGTCGACGGCGGCGGTGGTGGCGTTTAGGTAGCAATTTTAAAGCAATTTTGTGTGGGCGGCTCCTGTTCAGGGGGCTTCATCAAGTTCGCTTTCGGAGGCGTTCCCGTTTCACTCGCTTCGCTTATCTGCGGCTCTATGAACAAGAATGGATTAATGGCTCTCAATCGAAAGAGTCGATTAGAGAGAAATTCTGACATCGGTTCTCTGTTTGGTTCTCGTGCTCGGGATTGAGTTCCGAAGGGGCGAGACACGAAACTCGTACTTTCTGTACACCTGCTGAAGGGACCCACTCCCCGTGATTCCTATCGTCAGCTTTGTGGTGAATCGTCTGCCCAATTGATTTGAAGCGTTCGCGTCATGATTCCGAGCGAGCTCTGTTCAGTCCCCTCGGAAACGGAGAATTCAGAATTCCCTCATGCTGTCACTCTGTTATTCTGAATGCGGCAGCGTAGCGGCATTCGACTTGGGAGAGCTTTGGGTGTCTCCGCGGCATTGACAGTCTTAGGACAAGTTCCTCTGCGCATGCAGTATAGCTCTTTGAAAACTATATGTGTACAACTCCGCGAAACTTTGACCGGCTCTGTCGTCAAGATGGGAGAATGTCGATTCAGAGTGTACAGATTTGCCACGAACACATCCGACACATGTATCCGAGCTCGAGTTCATCGCGGAGTTACGGCCGGGCAGGCCTCTGACGAACTTTGGCGAGCCTACAGGGTCGCGTTCGAATTCTTTCCGAGCCAAAGGTCTCTTGTATGCGATGTGATGCAGATTCACGGCATAGCAAGCAAGTTGAGTCGCTGCTGCTGCCGACAAACATGCTATTACGTCGACGACGATCACTACCTTCTATGGAAAATTATACAGTTCGTTGTCGCCATTTAGCGAGTGAATCGAGTGGCGGCGTACAAACGCCGCCCCACTGAATCAGGGGCAATATCGGCTCACAGCTGCGTGCCAGCGCTATTAGGCTGGAATTTATTCGCAGAAATACAGACGTGTGCGTCAAACTCTTCGGAATCCACTCGATTGCCCAGCTTGAATAAGTACAAGAGCCGAGAGAGAGGAGAACGAGTCAACTACTGTTCGGGTATTGCTTTCCGTTGCCTGCAGTCCTTTCGTCGGTCGGTCGGTCCGACGAGACGGGCCGCGCTCGTCGTTCCATGAGTTCGACCGGCCATCTTCGATGTGAATGGGTATCGGCCGATCATTAACCGACGAGCAAGAAGGAGAGCAACGACAACTTCTCGAACCTTGTAAGACAGGGATCTGCTCGAATGAAGCCTCGCATCTGTGAAGTCATTCATTTTTTTCTCCTGAAGACTCGACAATGATACCGCAGAAGCATCGTGTCCGCTCCAAAACTTATTCCGTCCACGGAGTCCGCGAATCGAAGGCGGGACGGATGAGCTCCGGGAGCTCTCGGGGAGGACACTCGAGTCCTGAGCGATTTCGGCAATCTCGCTCGGAGCGCCATCCCTGAATCCAGGTTTCCGTTTCCCTCAAACACTACCCCGCATGAGACGCAGAAGCTGGTATTTTGAATTCCGTCCGGAATCCCAACGGTCGCTTCGGCCGCACATTAGCGGATGCTCCCGATCAGATATTCTGAGCGAGTCTCCGATATCAAACAGACATTACCTGGAGGACATCAAACGAAAGCCAAAAATACCCCAGCGGGACGACTCCGGGAGTACGGCGGATCGCAGCGAAATCTCCGACCTGATGTAATCCAGAATTCGGGAGCGAAGAGGAAAAAACCCCGAGTACATGTCCGTCCTCCGGTTGGCCGACCAAGCGGACTGCCGGACGTTCGCCCGCCGTTTTAAAGTCAACTCGGATCGGATCTCGAATGGCGAATGCCGTGGGGCTACCGCCGCGGAGGAGCCGCCGCACCTTTCGCAGTCGCTTGATGAGGTCGTTAGTGGTTCACGGATTCTTTTTCGTTTTAAACAAATATTAATGGCCTTTCTTTTTAGAGTGTCAAGAGCCGAGCGTCTGCTTTCAGGAGCGGGCCTGGCTTCCCATGGACAGGTCACACATGTTAATTATAAGGGATCTCTCTCTTGGGACCAGCTGACATCGCGTCCTTAACTGTTTCGCTATGTGACAGACGCCCTACTTCGCCTCATGGCAGACATCGACGACGACGTTGACGCGCGACGGCGCGGCCTTCCGAGCGGCTTCATCTCAAGCTGTGAACAGCACCGGGAAAGTGGCGAGAACTTAACCTCACGGACCGCCCCATGAACATCGGTGAGAGCGTCTCGAGTTTCGTCAGTGTTTCGGTCAACTGAATGGTTCGGTGAATAGATAGTTGAACCGGTGAGGGATGAACCTTCAGGCCCCCGGGCCCTTCTGTCACTTCTGTTTTTGCTCAAAGTTCCCAGACGAATCTTCAAGGAGGCCTGATACGATTTTTCCGTCTTCCACAGACGTATTTTATATGTCAACATGTAGTACAATATGTATCACGCCTACTCCTGTGTTGATGTTCGACTTTGCACTACAAGGTGGTTGCACATTCGAGTCGGAAGAGGCTGGATTTCGGAGGGAAAAGACTCTCTCTTTTAAGCCAAATCCATTCCGCAGCCGCTACCGCCCTGCGGAAGCCATTAATCTTAGCCATTGAAACTTGCTCCTTCCATTTGATAGATGGTCTGAACTATGAAACTCTGCGGCTTGATCGTCGACCGGCCCTCAGGACTGCAGCGGGGCGTGAAATACCGAGCTACAAGGAGATATTTCGACCATTCATCCATCCATTCATTTCAATTGATTACCAATCATCCTTCAGACGTGGGGAATCTATTACCGCTGCCTCTCTCGACGATGCCGTTCACCCCGCCTCTTGAGTTTTTTTCCTCGAACTGGAAAAAGCAGCGTACCGCTATCGTCATGGCTCCGACCTCATGTGCCTCTTATTGCGATACGAGCTGATCTGCGTACGCGCCGAACCGGGCGGAATCATATCGTAACCTTGAAGGGCGTCCTGATCGTTCGTCCAAGTCGTCTTCGCGTCCAATCTGGCGGGAAATGACCCCTCCACGCAAGTCTCTGCCGAGGGCTTCCCGACTTTTGCTGAAAATAATGGGCGAACAAGGGACTCGGCATTTGTGTTTCTTCTCGAATTCGGATTTCGTGCCCTCAAGATTTCGACGGGTGCGGAGATGTGTTTCATGAATCAGTGACGCGGTCTCTCCAACGAAATCCCCGACTCCGAGATAGCTCCAAGAGCACCTTGTTCCCCTTACCGAGCCGCATACAGATAGTCCAATCTCGATGCTGTCCGTCGTGAAGTCCCCATACGAGAGTGTCTCGGACAGGGAAACTGAATGTCGGCGAGCCCGGCAGCCGACAGTCAGCGCTATTCATTCGTTGTCCGAAGCCTCGGTCATAGCTGATGTTTTGCCGTCGACAGCTCCCACTCGGACGTTGGGTCGATGGATTGTAGTCATGCCGGTGCGCATCGTATTGCGGAAATGAGTCGCTGCTAGCGTCGTGAAAGAGTTTGCCGATCATCTTTCCGGGCCCAGACTCTGATCCCTCGAGTTTTGTTTCGACGATTCGGGGAAAATGTCCCGCTAAACGCACGAGCACGACTGGGGGACCGAGAAACATCCAAGAGAGGAACGGATCCTCTCGTCCGGAGGGCCTGATCCCTATGCGAGGCACTTCGCAATAATACTCGAATACCATGTAATCATTCAGTATGTGTGAGGATTTGGCCTTCGGCTGTAAGTGTATTCCGGTCCGAAATCCCACGGGCGTCGTCGACGCGATACCGGCAGAGCGGCTCACGCCGCGAAGGTCCACGTTACGCGGCTGAGTTGCTCGCTGTGGCAGAAGTATCCTCAGCTTAGAATGCCGACCGGATCTGTCTTTTGGTTGGTCTGTTGGTCGTTCCTTTGTTGGTCGGTTGGTGTTCGTCGGTCATAAAGGGAGCGCCAGCCGTCGGAGGGGCGCCCAATGGCCCAACCGGGAGTTGTTCCGGACAGCGTCCTGCACTCACCATAATGTGGTGGTCGAGCCAGGATTCGGCCAGTTGGGACACCTTGGCCACGTCGGCTTGTTCTTGCCAAACACCTTCAAGTGTGTCGAACCCAGTGCTGAGCAGAGTCCTGCAAGCAGGTTCTCGCAGGGAAGATTCCTGGTCGTGGCGGTATTTGATGAAAATTCGAAACTCTTCCGACTACGATTTTCCTACTATCAAATATCTTCCCGACAGTTTCGAAGTCCCTTGTCTCCGGCTCAAAACACCCGACCCACGTAGCGCTTGAACGCCTCGCGTCCGACTCGTGGTGCTCGACGCTCAAAACGTTCGGAGTTTACAACCAGCACGGCTGTCTTCGCAGCAACGAGAAGCAAGAGTTGGCAAGGTAGGGGCTGGGGCAATGATCGGGCGAGCCGGGAGGGCAAGATGGTAAACCCGAGAAAAGGTTGTCGTGTTCCGATCGTGACCTCTTCGTCGACGTTGTCGTCGTCCTGGTCGCTGTTGTCGTCGTGGGCGTCGTCGTCCTCTTCGTCCTCTCCGTCGTCGTCGTTCTCCTCCTCCCCCTCGTCTTGGATGTCGTTTTGTCTTTGATGTTAATCTGGTTACGACGGAGGCGTTTCTTGTGCCGAATCTCCTTTCTTTGATGTTGAGAGCCGAGTATTCTGCTCTTCGTATCCAACTACTATTCACCTTTCTCACAGATACAAACGGACTCGCTCCTCGACCTCCAGCTACCAATCCCGTTCGCTGTGTACTCCCGTCCGCCTACCTGCTGACTGACTGGCTGGCTGTCTATCCGTTTGTCAGTCCATCTATCCCTCATTCATTCATCCGTGCGTCCTTCTATCCATCCGAACGCGGCTTCTATCCATTCTCTCTTCGTGTTCATCCCTCTGTCGTCGATCGCTCGCTCGCTCAGAGGACGGTTGGAGGAAAAATCAAATTTGCGTTTTACCGGAAGGAGCTCAAGCACTCAAGGCGAATCGAGCGGCGGCGCTCCGTCAGAAGCTTTTTTACTTTTCTTCTTCGACTTCCACCCGTGTTAATTATGTATCCGACTCGCTCCACCGTTGCGCACCGTGTGTGGTTGTGTGCCACTGTGTCCCCGACTGTGCCTTTACGGCCCTCGATGTGAATTGTTGATTTGCAAATTGTGTTCGATCCTCCTTGACTGGATACCAGCAGTCACCAGATGGCGGTGGGCACGGAGTGGAGTGCAGACTAACTTCTTCATTCTCCTCGTTCATTTCGTATTCGACTGGTACGACATGCTCGTCGTGGACGAAACGGCGCGCCTCGATTCGTCAAGCTCCCGAAAAAAAACTGATTCCCTGATGTCTCGCGAGAGATGGAGCTCACGATTGGGAGCAGAATTCCAACCTTCGAGGAACTCCTTCCTGAAGAGCTCGTCGCTCTCGCTGCCGGTTATGAGTTTGATTCCAATCGGGGACTGACCGTACGACTTGTCATAGTGCGGAAGGAATGAGATCAACTGAAATACTCTCGCGATTGGAAAATCCCACTCTTTGCGGGAAGCCGCTCATCAGGCAACATGAAATGCATGGGGTCGAGCGTTTTTTTTCCCGATTGATAGTTCCTGACGGGCTGGGTCCAAAAAAGCTGCAACGAATTCTACAGATAAGCTCTATCACGCGGAAAAAGGTTCCTCGGGAGAAATTCTCATTTCCCGGCTCCGAAGCCCGACTCCCCCGAATTGAATTTGTCGTAGCTTCATCGGGCGCAGCTAGGACGCAGTCGAGAAGTATCGATAGAGGAGACAGTACTCAATTCGATTAATTTTTATCTTGCCCCATATCGTGCCCGATGAGTGGCTTCCCGAGCACAGTGAAGATCCCTAGTTGCCAGCACACATAAATTTCGGTTTCGGAGATTCAGGTTAGGTCGCCTCTCATCTGGGTCTGCGCCCACGGTGGCTTTCGATTTCCGAGGTTTCTCCCTCTTGAAAATCGGCGAGTTTTTTAATGTGGGCGGCGGTAGCTACGGCACTCCCTTGGCTGCTGTCGGTTTTTTCCGAATTTCTCTGAATTTCTGCTCGAACTTCAGGCTAGCGGTGAAATCTAATCGAACGAGCTCGCGAAGGCGGCCACCGTCTTTGGACTTTCTTTCATTTTCTTCATCATTTTCGTTAGTCTGCGCTCTCTTTCCCAATCGGACTACTGCGAGTGGCTCCACTGAGTAGATCATAGCGCACACACACACACATGTAGTTCGAAGAAAAGCCTTTCAATTTTCGACGTGCGCGAAGTTAGCTAACTACCGATCGAGCAAGCGAAGGAGCGATTGGGCCGTCGGTCACTCAGCGAGCAAGCGCCGGTCGCTCAGCTCAATTGGTCTTTCGCTTTCTCAAAGTAATTTAACGATTATTACGATTCACAGTTAGTCTGGATGACGTTCGGATCGATTGGGAGCACCAGAACGCCAACAACGAATCGGTTTCTCTAAATTGTTTTTTCGTTTGGTCTCTTGTTTGAAAATTACTCAGTTTCGATTATCGTCTAGAATTACTCAACGAATGAGAAAGCCGTACGGAGTCGGTGATTATCAATTAGCAAGCTCCGGGGACTGATTTCGGAGCGTACATCATACCGGGGCACAGCGAAAGAACTCGTGTGTCTCATCGGCATCTCAGGTTCCTCGAGCTCTTGTCCATCACTGGGGCGCTCCGATTGAATGGAAATCGGAAATTGGTCCCCGCAGATCGCGAACTCGATCGGGAGCTTGAGTTTGCCTGCTTGGCTTTTTCACCTAAATGAAAGAGTTCACGTTGGGTAGCATTTTTCGCGCTCAGATTCACGATTTGAAGCTCGAGCAGTCCAAGCGCATCACATTCCACAATCGGAATGTCCTCGGCGATTATAACTCAGAGTGATTATTATTGTACCTTCAACAGTAGGTGTACTCGTTCAACTCGTGCGCGTACCCATTATCATGCTGGCATTCGTAACAGATTCCGCCACGCGGTTTTGTGGACTTGCGTCGGCCGGCTCCTTGCCGCGTCCGTTTACGACTCGGAATCGTCCGCGTTCCGGTTTCAAGTTCCCCTACGTTTTGTTTTGTGGGGTCGGGTTTCATGGAGTATCGCGAATCACTTAAAGTCGAGTCGACTTGTCGAACAAACGACTCTCAATTCGATAAACGTTTTCTACGTTTCGGGGCAATTTGCTGAAGGTGGGAAGCAGCGTCATCGGACAGAAGCAATTTCGTTGTGTTCAGGTGGCCCGTTAGCCAATTCACTCAACGAACTCGAGTGAACATCTTTTCGCAGACTGCTCGGTTAGCCAAAGCTGCTGATCCAGTGGGGAATCCAAGAAGTAAAAATGCGTTTATCAAGAAGCTACTTGAACGGTATTTAACAATGACCGATCGTGGCTTCCATCGATGTCCTGATGGATCACGTCGCACAACTCGAAGAAGTGAAGAATATTTTTCAGAAGTCTCGAGAATAGACTACGAGGTAGAACGACGAAGACCAAACCGGGTCGAGGACGAACCCCATCGACTGATCATCATCCATGTTGCCGTACTGTGGAAGCAGAAAATATTCTTAGATATTCTCAGCAAACGGCGGGATTCGCGGCATCCCGCGGCCGTCATTGTACGTAACCCCATGGAAAATTATCGATGGCCACAGCTCTACCGATAAGGCACGTCGCTATGATAACTTACTGATCATTCCGGGAGCTCTTGAGCGATTCCGCCATCGAAATTAAACTATTCCCGCCGAATCGTATCAATGCAGCCATTCGAATCGGTCAGCGGGGGTCGAGTGATTTCCCGGCACGTTACCCGAAAGTGAGAGGATCGTAGCGCATTCCCAACTGGGATTGACCCTCCAAACTCGAGCCGAACTCCGTTCTTCTTAATACCGTGGAAAAAAACTTGCTGGAAGCTTTGCTGGAGAAAATTGGAGATCGACGCCGTTGCAGGCTCCTCGGTTGCGCTTCTGAAGGAAATCTATGGGGGAAAAAATGAGCCAAGAACACACGTCGACCGGCAGCGCGTAAAGAAGCCGAGGTGACAGGACCGAAAGAAAGCAGCGTCAAGCGGATCCGTGCGTTGGCTACCAGCGAGCCCGCGAGTGTGAGTGCTGAGTTTGAAATGTTTGCGAGCCATCCAACTGGCAAAATTGGCCGAAGCCAGCCGTCGTTGTCGTCGTCATACCCTGGAGAGAATCTGCTGCCGCTGCTGCTGCTGCCAGCGGTGCCCTTTTTCTTCCGCTCTATCTTCTCACGGCCTGTGCAACCTCTTTTTCCCACCAGCCTGAGATCTTCCCCGGAATGCACGACTCAATCCCGTCGCATCCTCATTGATCGTACCGTCCGCTAATTTCCATGAGGTTCCCAGAGGATCGACGAGGGGCCCAGATATTTTTCGCCCCGGCTCTTTTGAACTCCTCTCGCGGTCTTCCACCGGGTCAGCGATCGTCCACGGAGGGAGCGGGGGCAGCGCGGACCGGGGCGAGAGCGAAGATGAGCTCCAAATCCTTTGACGGGAATCCTGAGAGAAAGAAGGGAAGTTTTCGCTGGAACACCCTGTCTGCAATGATGCGGGATCGCTTGATTCGATAGCGAGAGAGTTGAATGGAACCGCTTGAGAGAGGTTTCGAGAGCTGGGATCGATACGGCACGGCGGAGCTAGGAGGGCAGCTAGGGACCAACGCGGACGGGGTTGAGAGAGGACGAGGGGGTGCTATGTTTGAGTTGCTCTCAACGTCCCGCGACTAGCTCGGTCGGTCGCCTCATTCGTTCGTTGATTCGTGATGTTTGGCGACCACTCTCAGAAGGGTAACCATTGCTAGGCGTTCTCCGAGTAGCCGATATTAACAATGCTCCTCCTGGCGACTAGCTTCCTTTGAGCGCAGTAAACATACCTCGCGAGACTTCATGACACACACCCACGTCTCATAAGACAGTTTACGAGTGGCGAAACTCGACAAACAACCATGTTTCTCTCGCTCATTCGATTAGAGCGAACTAGAGCAAATAATCGCCTCGATAGGGCTCCCCAGTGATAAACACCCGGAAGTTGCATGGATATTTCCAGGACTCCACTGGAAACGATACGGAGACCCCCTCCCGTCCCAATCGAGGTCTGCGCATTCCGTCCACGACGATCAACGACTCGCCACGCTTTCGAGTGTCGGATGCTCAGGTTCGGCGATGAAATGGAAATTCGGAACGACTCGTCCAGCAGACCCTCACCGATTCGCGAGTCATTTTGAGCAAGCGATTTAGGGACTTGCTCCGAGCCCTTATCTCGAGGGAAAGACTTGTCCTCGTTCAGAACGAAGTCTCGTTGAAGTTTATTCTTCTTGGAAAGCCACGAGTCCCGAGTCCCGAATCACTTCCGTGCAAGTCATATCTGAGTCGAACAGCCACCCTCGTCCCTCGACGAATCACAAGAGTTGACGCCGAACTAGCGAAGCTCGCGGTGAGCACAACCACAAGCCGACTCGGCGGAAACGAAGCGAAAATCGCTCGAACTGAATCGAATTATGGAATCGCCAATTCTCTGGCCATGGAATCTAAGGAATCAAGTATCGAGAAGAAACGACGTGAGGTCACTCACGAATCCTCATGAGTCCGATTTAGATAGTCGGGGGTAATATAATCATGCGAGAGGTATCTCTGGCTCGAATCAGATCCGGTGACTGGAAGTGATAAATGGTAGATGCTAATCGACCTGAGCGATCCGAGGTTTGCGATCGCGAGATCAAGCTGTGAAGCTGGTCTTTTAGTGAAGTGGGAGTTCACGCCCAGCTCTTATAGAGCTCGGAGATGCGCCTCCTGTCCCTGAGCCATCGAGCCCATTTCTATCTCTTTCGTCCATCCGTTCGTCTGCTCGAGTCTTTGTCACTCCGCAATAAATAAGCACAGAAGACCCACAGTGATTGTGGGCTACAACCATCATTCAGGTGATGGGTGCTCGCTCGCTCGATCGCCGTCTCCGACCAATCGCCGCGCCGTACCGAGCGGAGTCAAATGTCGACGACTCGAGCATGCTCACGGTAGGGATAGAGGAGCTGCTGGATCGAGTAGGCCTAACAATGCGACCCGAGCCCTAAATTCTGAGGTGATGATACCCATATTAATGGCTGCATTGTGCTCCGCGAGGGATGGGAAGGGACGGGACAGTGTGATCAAGAATGCTAGAAACTGTTTGCTCCGTCCCGGTCGGAGCGGCCGCCAGCGGTGTCGCGAATACCGCCGCCCTGTCAGCAGAAGGAGGGATTCTATGGCGAGTCTGACTGCATAGAATCCTGAGTGTCGCGGATGAGGAGTCGTCTAACGGGGGAACGTCGATCAGGGTGCCTATACATTTGCGCGCAAGTCAACTTGCGCGCAGCGTCGATTTGAGCGCAGGTACAACTAGCGCGCACCTTCAATTTGAGCGCAGCTTCGATCAGCGCGCACCTCCAATTTGAGCGCAGCTCCAACTAGCGCGCAGCTCCGAATTGAGCGCGGTACCGATATGAGCGCAGATACGATTTGCGCGCACCGCTGATTTGGCGGATAGATGATTCGTTGAGACTTTCGGAGGATATAGTCAGGAGTTAGATGTGAACGCGGGCAGTATGTAGAAGAAGAACAAAAAATTAATCACGTGAACTTCACACTCCATTCGACTGAACGTCAATTAATTCATTCAAGAAAATTCCGATGATCTGAGTCAGACTATCACAGACTATCGCACAAGCTTTTCTTCTGTCAGGACTAAGACTATTTCAGGACTAAAAGACACATCGATCCTCACAATTTTATATTGTGTGCAATGGCCTTCAAATATTCCAACCTCGGACGATTGGTATAGAATTCGACGACCTCTGCCAGCCGTTTCGTTCGATCTCGATAAAACTTCCTCGGTTTGCTGGTACGTTCTTGAGCGAGAGAGTTCGTTACCGTGAATTCTGTTTTAGCTTGCTCCACTCTCAGGCATTCCAAAAGCTTAGGCAGGGTTGGGTGCTGGGCGCCTAAACTCAGAAAAAATTACCTAAAGGAACTTAATAAACTCAGATCGACCCGCCACGGTTTACTCCAACGTTATTGAGTCTGTCGTCACCATCGCGGTTGGCGGGCAGGTAACTTCCCGTTTTTCGCAAGATCATGAGTGCTCATGACTAGTCTATAGCCGGGAGGTAGCGCAAGATAACAGTTGGTATCACCGTTCAATATGTGATTAGTGTGTTCGAGCTATTCCGAATAAATTAAGTGACGCTCCGTCTTTTTGCTGGCCTTCACATCTGAACCATTTCTCCACGAAAGTCTCAACGAATCATCTATCCGCCAAACCGCGGTGCGCGCAAATCGTATCTGCGCTCATATCGGTACCGCGCTCAATTTGGAGGCACGCGCTAATCGGAGCTGCGCTCAAGTTGGAGGTGCGCGCTGATCGAGGCTGCGCTCAAATTGGAGGTGCGCGCTAGTTGTACCTGCGCTCAAATCGACGCTGCGCGCAAGTTGACTTGCGCGCAAATGTATAGGCACCGTCGATCAGAGCTCCCGGACGTCCTCTGTCGATCCAAGTCTCCGTGATCCGTGGAAAAACGAGCTGATCCACTTTACCCATCCTTGATTGCTGTTCTTCGTCGAAGACTCATCCGAGACGCTATACTTCAGTCATTTTTTTTGTTCATCAGTGACTTGCTCGCTTGTTGACTCGGTCTTTGTTGCTGCTTGTTTGTTTCCTCTCCTGCCCAGCTCATTTTTCAGACCCAAACTCAAACACGCCCAATAGAATGCGACTGCCCGAAACGAAAACTTGGTGACAATGCCCGAAAGGGAGTCTATTGCTGTCCTGGCTGCTGTATTGCAGTGCGGACAAGAGTTGCGTGAAGAAAATGCTTCGAGAAAAAGAGAGAGCGTAACCAGCATTCTGAATGTCTTGCTAGTTTTGCTCAAAACACCCGAGCGAGACACGCCTTTATATCGTACTTTCCTCGTTACACCTCTGAATCACAAGTTTGGCTTTCTTTCGCAAACAAGTCATAGAGCTGAACAGGGGCTCGAACCCACGCTCGCAATCACAACTTTTTCCTTGCGCGCCCGCTCCCCCCTCTCCATTCAAGTCAGCTAAGTTCGGTCGCGATGCTATTATTTTTCGTCACTCTGATTTTTTCCCACTACCGATGAGTCTCTACCGGGAGGTCTGTCCGAAGCTGCTCAGGCTAGGCCGTTGCGAGTCATGAGGAACTGCTTTCGTGTTGCAGCGCTAACTCTGAGCTGATTTTACTCACATTGCGCGATCTCCAGGAGATGAGGGTGGACCAACGACCTTTGGATCGGCGTGAATCATCTCCCGACTACGAGACTGAGTTCCCACCAATTCTTCCCTAATTCCTAAGCATCATTGGTCTGAGCTAGCTAGCATGTCGGAAGGTATCTGCAATTCCCGACCCCTGACTCAAAACGGGGAACTCAAACTGAAAACGAATTTGGTTGATTGCGGAACGCGTCCCGAAATTTTCGGCTCTCTAAGCTCGGTGGGTACTCCCGGAATTCACCGAATTATTTTCCAGCTCCCGTCTCGGCCCTCAGTGCCTCTCCAAACATCGGGACTTCCAGTTTGCCGAGTCCACAATGGAGTCTCTCAGGTGAAGTTTTGTTTGAACTGATGATGGAGTAGATGATGAACTCTGCGCTCCTGTAGATGGAGACGGCGACTCCGGAGTCTTGAACACAACTAGCGATGTTATTGAGTTGAATGCAAACTCTGCTACGCTTCATTTAGCTTCGCGAATGCCTGGGATCGACCATGGGTGGTGACTGGAGGTGCTGGTTGGCTCGATGTCGTAGCTCGAGTCACCCGTATTCCGAGATCGACCAAAGAACGTATTGTTCTCTATAGGCGTGAAGCACTTGGCTGCGAGACCTCAGTAGCAGCAGCCGCATCAGCATCAGAATTCATGCTGACAATAAATCAGCGTCGCTGTTCACAACGCATTGCTCTGTTGTGACACCGGGCTTTTAGCAGTGTCGCTGGCAGGACGGACAGACGGACGGACAGGAGCACAACCAGACACAGGAAAGTCGAGGCGATCGGTATTCTGCGGGGAGAGGTACAGGCTCGGTGATAGTGGTGGCAGTGGCTTTGCTCAGTCGATTGTTCGGTTCTCCACTACTCGTCGAAACTGTCGGAGCGGAGAGCCAGCCTAGGCCACCTAGGGTGAGATCTCGGTGACTTATTGAGAAGAGCGAGAGCATTCGACAACGATCCGGGACCGAACGAGTTCCGAATCCGAATTCGACCAAAACCCGATTTGAAAACGGAAAACTTCCGTTAGAAATCCGTTCAGAGACTGAGAGTGTGGGGCTCGGGATGCTATTTCGATTGATTCATGAATTCCGCCTTCAATTGGAATTAATTATCATCAGTAAACAATTCGGAGTCCACAGGGAATAGCTTGGAGCTCACCGATCCGCGGACTGACAGCAGGGAGATTCTCGCGTTTTGCAGGCCAGATACCGCCGTCTTTCCATTCGCCGATCGTTCACCATTCAGATAGCAGTCGTCTTCTCCTGGTGATGGGCGGTGTTGCGGCTGAACCTCAAAACCGCAAACGCGCCAACCAATGGGATGGCAAAAGAGTGTTACCCAAGTACCCTCACCCGAAGGCGAGCCATCGACAGCCTGCCTGCCTGGCCGCGTTCCATCAACCGGCTGCTGCGGGCGTATGAAAAAGGAGACAGAGAGAGGTGCACTCTAACCGCAAAACCACAAAACTAAAAGGAGAAGACGACAGTCCATCCTCCTTCTTCCATCCTTCCCCTCCCATCGCTATAGATACGGGCCTCCCCGCCAACCGCTCTTTCGCCCTAAACCGCAGAGTCTGCCTACTTGTGGTTTTCAGGCGGAGTGAAAGACACCTCCTTAAATTATGATGCACGACCGACCATCCTTGTCCTGCCTCGCGGATTTCTGATTCCTCCTCTTTTCCCTCCTGTTTCGATCGAACGACTCTCGGATCTGCCTCGAATCGACTCGAAAGTTTCGGTCGACTCGCGCTCTCCTACATCGGATTTCATCAATTCGAATTTTCTTCTCGGCTCGCGAGCGTTCAATCAGTTCTCGCTTCCGAAATTTCGTCGACATCGATTTCGGCGGCGAACTCAACTGGCTGTGAAGCCTCTTCCGGAACCGCTTGGTGCGGATACCGTTGAAGTGATGGCTGCGGACATCGTTCACGATTCTCCGAGCGGTAGTCGTGGGCGATTGTGTCGTCGTATCGTTGACCGCTCACGGCTTCCATATGTCCGGCGATTGAATCTCGACCGATCCAAAATCAATGAGAGACGATGACGGCATTGTAGTCCGTGGAGGCGTCGTCGGTCCACTCTCTCCGCGGCCGACTGACTGCACATTCACGACACGAAAATATCCAGGCTGCGACTGACCAGCGACCGAGCACCGTTAGCGTGAGCGACTTCCTTCCGATGCTCGATGCGTGGGAGCCGCTCGTGCCTTCACGGCAACCTCAGCAGTTTTTTGCTCGATACCTCACTCTCACAGAGCCGAAAGCTCACTCATGCGCGGTTCTGTTCTGAGCGCGGTGCGCTAGCACGGCGAAGAGATTCGTGGCGAGGCGAAATTTTCAGATCCCTTCGTGCAATTGATTTCCTTCTCCGGTACCAAAATTTCATTTCTCGGAGCTCGAGGCCAAAATATAGACATTTGAAAAGTTCACCGATGTGGAAACCAAGTGGAATCTGCGCGAAATTATTTCGGATGACACATGCGCCCCTACAAAAAGGAGAAAGCCAATTGAGCTACCATTGAGGCAAAACACAAATGCACACCGAGGGTTGAGAATCGATTTCGTAATTGCGGTGAAATCTTCGCTGGCCAACGCGCAGACCGACGGCCGAGCATAAATCAAGAGAAGCCCGATGATGGATCCAACATTCATAATACTGTTACGTTCGCTTCTCTTTCTTTTCTCTCATAATCTGTTCGCTGGCTCATCGCAGTTGGCCAAGCGTCCGTTCGACGGCCAGGCCTCTCTCTGTGGGATCACGACCTCGCCCCGATCACGACCAGCTGGCTGCTAGCATTACTCACAATTATTTCGATTTCAAGTCGACTCTCGAGCGAACCAACAACAGAAAAGACAACGACAACCGACAGCAGGGGAGTGATACAGAAGATGGCGGGGTAAAGTTCAGCAGAAACTCGTCGAGCTAGAGACAGCACGAGCCATACCCCTCTGTTTCCTCAGAGGCCGCCCGAGACCACGACGACGCGGCGGCAACTCGTTATCGGCTTCCGTCTTGAAAAGCGGAGAGCGAACTTGCCCTATTGTTTGCCAAAGTCCTGGTTAGCCTCAGGCATTTCTTGAGCCGGGCCGGGAAGCAGGACCGAGAGTTTCTCAACGATCGACTGGCCCATATCTCCCACCGGAAACCATCGGAGGACGTGTACGAGCGCAAGACCGAAAAATGAGCAGAATGACCGAAAGATATACCGCTTCGAAAAAATGAATCTGAGCACCGCGGGGGGAAGGGAGGGGGGAACTCCGCACAGAATAAGCGAAACAACCAGCGGAATACATTGGGCAGCAACCTGGTGTTTCGTTCTGCCTGTTAGTACGCTAGGTACTAGGTGGTCCCCCACGCGAATTTCACGCCAATCGAGATTGCCATCGCGCACCGAGGATGCATCTGACCAGCCCGACAGGCTTGCTTTGCTTCCTCACATAAGCAGCACCTTCGAACAACGCAACAGAGATACGAGAAAACGAGGAAAAACCGAAGAACGGAATGGCACCTCCAGGGAATTCAAATCTGCAGCAAGAGGAACTTCTTTCATCAGGAAGCGTCGTCCCTGGTCCGACGGGGGTCTATCGGGCTACGGAGACGGATTATTCTCCAAGTTAAGGCCACTCGAATGAAGGTTGGACAACCCGGTTCAGGACAAGGAGTATTTTGGTGGGAACTCTGAGTCCGGAGACGGGCACCCCTTCCTGAGGTTGTCCACAGTTTCCCTCTCGCGATACTGCAAACAGATCGCTTGTTTGTATGGCTTGTCTGGTTTCTCGGTAGTTTAGAAAACAAGCTGCTGGCGTCCGAGCCATATTCCTCGGTGGTCTTGCGTCAGCGATGTTGTTCCTCCTGCAAACAATGCCGAAGGCGTTTGTCTGACTGAGACTCCATGCGTCTGTGTGCCGGCCTGCCACCCTCCTGGAGTTGAGTCTCACGCTAACGATGCTCAGAAGTGCCACGCGAGTTCCGACAGAGCTCAATACCTGCCTCCCGCGTTGACACTTGTGCGTTTAGCCACGTCGCAACTTTGTCAGTACAAGACGAACCATAAAACTATTCCCAGGAGGGAGTTTTGCTATTCCGGAATTTGATCGAGAGTGTCAAGGGGCGAAGCCATGATGATCGGGCAATCTAGACCTGACTTGAGGGAAGTAAAGTTGGACAAACGAAAGCACCGAGAATTTGATTCCATAGCCATTCTATGACAGGATCTGGGCTTTCTGCTGCGAGCGGTGTGCCTGTACCGGCTGTCTGTTTCCGCGGTATCTGATGAGCGAGTTGATGTATGATGCGGTTTTCGTGACTGGACGACGCTAAATTGCGATGAGGCCTTTGCACCGACCGCGAACGACGAAGAAGAAGCGTTTACACCATCACGAGTGGAAATTATCAGACTCTCATTCCTCCATTTCTCTGTCTGCCTGATCATCTATCCATCCATCTATCTCGACATCGGCCGCTGGCTCGCTTCTAGCGTCACGGGTTTCTGCGGCTGGCAATTTCCACCCGATGTCAACCCAGAACATCGCGAATATCCGAATGCTCTTCGACGATTCGAAGTTTGAGAAAAGAAATCGGTGACATCATTCATATCCTCGGCCTCCGGGTGAGTCCCGGACCGCTTCCGATGCATTTCTGTGAAAGCTTACATATAATGTAGGTACATTGCACGAAAAAAGAACGTGGAGATGAATTCCGCAGATTGGGGGGAATAGGCGAGGAAACTCCTAATCTGTCATCGAAATCCCTTAGATGTGCGGGCGGGACGTCGACGTAGCGGCTCTTGTCGGGAGCTTCAGGTCTGTACCCTCGCCCTTCGCGCCCAACGCGCAAAAGTCCAAAGTCTTGAAAGACGAAGTCTCTCTTTCTCAAGTTTGAGAGGAAAATACCTCCTATGGTCACACGGACGGTTTTGTCAAATATTAGCGCGTTCGTCAGAACCGTGCGACTTCATTTCACGGAGTTTGTCCCAATTATTTCCGCTTGAATGCTCGCGTTTAAATTTCTTTCGTCCTAAGAATTTCTACACTCGACTAGACCGTCCGAAGAGACGACCGACCGCTCAAACGAACGCGACTGAACGAGCCGACCCACAGCGATAATACAGACGTCACCGTCTGACGGCTACTGACTTCTGACTGATTGACTTCTTCGTTCAGCTTCACTTTTGAACTTCGTCACTTGTGGATCGACCGGCGAGCCGAGACCGAGAGAACCGGAGCGAACCGAACTCCCGACTGGCTGACGAATCGCTTCTCGCGGCAACTGGCACAATCTATCAGAAGCATTTGTTGGACAATTCGTTGATTTGCCTAATCTGATCCATCATTTTCTCCGCTCAATTCGTCCACGAGCTCCGTCCCGGCTCCGTCTTCAGAGAGTCGGACTTGTGAATTTCGAGCTTTAGAAACGACTTGGCAAGGAAGAAGCTTATCATTGTCCGCGGTGACGAAGGCTTTCGTGGTGGAGTCGTCGAATTGTGAAGGTTTTCGTAAGTCCGAGCGCGTGGGTCCAAACACTTCCATTGTTAGGTCGATTGAATGCGGCTTTGCTTCTGCTTTCTTCGAGGGTCTCAGACCGTCTCTTCCCGTTCGCGGTGACTCTTTCATTGTGCAGGTCAGCTTTTCCGCTCTCCGACTCATTTTCTCCATTCGCGGCCCTTGATTAGGCATGAGCCGATATTTTGACCTGATTCAGGTCCGGTTTGCTCGCTCTCCTCATTGATCCGCTGTGGTGGTAGAAGGAATTGGTGCGATCTCCCGAGGAATCGTGGGGAAACATACTACGGGAGGTACAGAAAACCAAACTTGTGCCTCGGACACAAGGTCTTTTTCGGAGGGAAGGGAGCCGAATGAGGAAGTCTCGTACCCATATGGCGGTTTCTCCGAGTTTGGTGGAAACGGGGAAGGGGAAATCAGAGATCAGACTGGGTCCAGTGAGGTGAGCTGGTCAGTGACTGAGCGTTTGCAGCCGTCCCGCACTGATCTTGTCGTTTGGGCGAGAGCGAGTGTGTCTTTTTATTTCTACTCGGAACTGGTCCGAGGAATGATGAGTCACGTTAATCCCTTGCTTCCCACACCGGTGCAAGTGCGGGCAGAGGCGGCGGGGAAGACGCACTCCCTCACTCTCCTCGGCTCGGGTCGATTGTGTCGCTATACTACGTCTATGACGCTCTCGCTTATTTGCTGCTTCGGTCTCCTCCGAGAACCGAGTGACCCATCGCATTACACTCATCCACGTCGATCTAAACTATCAGGCGATAGCAGGCTTGACCGGTATATCACTCCCTCGGACCCCGTTTCGCCATTACTCTTTCTGCTCGGTCGGTTTCTCTTCGGACACACTTCGATGATATGCGTGCTGTCTTTGAGCCAGAGATCCCTGCGCGATGGCTAGCACATCGATACTGGAGTTCACGCCGATCATATGCACAGAGTACGTCATCCACGTCCGGCGAAACGGACCAAAAAACCTAAAATATCTCTCCCACAGATGTTTCGAATCAGCTTACGATTCCAAGGACATTGAGTCTGTCACGAACTCGACTCCGAATCGAGATGAGCTCTCGGATTTTTCCCGTGATTTCGCTTTCCGACGATTCCGACAAAATTCGTGAGAGACTGAGCGAGCGTTATTGCTCTTCAATTTTCACCGGAAATTCTGCTTGGCAGGGAAACCGGTCATGCGGCGTGAGCAAGGAAGTCTGTGCCCCTCATGTCTTTCTCGCGAGCGTGTCTCCTCCCGCAAAAAGGAGAACAGCAAACGACATCGGGTTGGACGCTTCGGGTGCTCGCAGCTTTGCTCGATGCCTGTCGCTCCCTCTGGCGACTGCTAAGCGCACTGTTGTGGTCGTCATGATGGTGGTGGTGGTGGTAGTGGTGAGGATGGTCGTCGACGACGTCCTCTTCCCTTCAGGAGTAAGCTCGAGGGGAGGGGGAGCTCAAGAGATCCTTGAGCGTTCGTTGCAGCGCCGTGCAAGCCTCGACTCTTCCGCGGCGCTCATCCGCCAACCAACCGCGTCCCACCCTTTGGTATACCACTTCGAGCGGCTTCTTTCCTTCCTCCTTGCTGCTGCTGCTGCGGTGCGAGTGTGGCCGCCGGTTGTGTGGGACTCGAGCTTGCTCTCCCTGGTTTCTGCTGCTGCTCCCGCTGCCGCCGCTACTGGTGGCGGTGGTGCTGCCGCCGCCGCCGCCGTGAGTGTGTATCCTATCCATGGTGGTGCGACGGCGGCACGCAGCAGCAGCAGCAGCTGCAGCCGCTGTGGTGGTGTGGGGCGGCTATGCGCGCGGTGTGTGGTGGGACGGCTCGTGGAGAGGAGCTCCACAAGGGGGCTGGGCCATCCAGAGCAAGTCGGTCGGACTGAAGCTCTCTCAGCGTTCGCCTTCATCCACTGAGTGAGTGAGTGAGCCGCTCGCCACCAACCAGCGGCCAAAGCAAGCAACCAAACCGACCAACCAACAGAGCCTGGCGAGAAGGCATTCAGATAGGCGAGCCGTGCCGCCACAGGAGGAGGCAGTCGTCGCTTGCTTCGCAAAGCCTGAACCACTGTCAGCTGGCTGAGACCGGAGCGGTGTCCTGGGTCCGCGCAACCCCAGTGCCGGTTAACCCGGATAAGCGAGCGGAATTTCCTTAAATTCACCGAAAACCTGGACAATCAGTTTGGAAATCAGCAGTCGAGCAGCACGCGGTGCGTGTCGTGCCGCGTGACACGTTTGTGACCCCTTGTGATAGAACTGTTGCCTGTCAGGTGACCGAAGAACGTTCTGGGAGACGTGTCAGGTTTCTCGATGGATGGACAGTGAATCCAGTGCTTGATGAATTGATTGCCGGCCGGGAGAAGGAGCACCGAAACCGATCAGTCGACGCTGAAAGTCGATACTAAGGGCTCAATCGACTGAGTGACGGACTGAGTGACTGACTGGTTGACTGATTGATTGATCGATCGATCGATCACTCGATAGACTCGACCATTCGTTCATCGATCGACGATTGGTCTACGGTGACAACCCTGCTAACGGCTGACAAGGTGATGGTGGTGGTGGTGGTGTTGTCAACATCATCATCATCATCATCCGTGGCGGAATCCTCTTGTCATCGGAGAGTGACGACCAGCCAAACCGGTCGAATCTAATTTTTTCCCGGAGGAAACCAACGAAACCGACTCCAGAAGTGCCGGAGGGCGGCGAAGGTGAATTTTCGTGCAAAACAGTACAACAACCAAAAAAAAACAGGAAGGTCTGACGGTATCTCGCAAGAGATGTCGGCCGCGGCGATAGTCCCCATGTTGTCGTCTCCGTCGCCGCGAAGACGACGGACGACACGTAACGGAGAAACGACGAACGGTTCGCAGTCGGGGGCGAATCCGCAGGTTCTGGATGAGGCGCAACTGCTTCCGGGCGAGCGTGTTCTCAACCAGATCCTGTCGGAACACCCCGGTGAACTCTGTCGAACCGGAGCGCCCAATGTCGTTTGTTCGTCGCTACCGTCTCACTGGAGGTCTAACAAGACCCTTCCAGTGGCATTTAAGGTTGTTGTACTCAGTGATGTCTGTGATGGAACCCTGGTGACCCTGCGTGCCGGCAACGACGAGAACTACTGTGCGGAGCTCAGAAATTCAACTGCTGTTCTCAAGAATCAGGTGGCCAAGTTCAACGATCTCCGCTTTGTTGGAAGGAGTGGAAGAGGTGAGTTTCTGTTTTCCGTCCTTTGCCCCCCCTCCCTCTGCCATTCCCGCCATAAATAATAAGCTTTGGGAGCAACGGGAGATTTTCCGGACGTAGGGACGGGCGTCAGGACAAAACCCCTGTACACCCCGAGCGTGTGGTGCGCTCCTCGGCGCGGACGTCAGGTCGCTTTTGTCGATGACACGATCCCTATCAAACACCGCCATCCTTGTTATTAGGAGGCAACGCGAGCTGGGTGTCTGTATAACTGTTCGGCTGCGAGCCGATTCTCTCAGGATAACTAATCCTCTGGAACGACGACGAGGATCGCAGTAAAACAAAGCAAGCACTTTTGTCCGCCGCCTCCACCCCGGTTGCGTGTGCCGAGTAGGGTCTGAGCTCTCTGATATCCACGCTTGCAACTGTTGTCGACGGTCGGCGTGCTGTGTCAGATGCTTCGATGGACAACACTCCAAACGTTACAGCCATTGAGCCCCAGATCGAAAAATGAGTAGATCGATCAGTCGAGTTATCCAGAGTCGATCCAAGATGAACGAGTTGCACTCCAGGCAGACGGCACACTGAGCGGTTTACATGCTCCTAATTCTCGCCACAGTCTTCGAATAAGGGGCGGAAGATCGAGATCTTCCACCAGTAGGTATGAAACCCCTCCCTGGGACAATTGAACGAGGAGTTGAATTGAATCACATCCCTGAGTCCGTGGAAACCGATGAAGAACGGATCAGGAGACAGCTATGTGTCATTAGCGCTTAAGCGATTTATGTAACTGACACCGGTGTATGTACGTACGTGTCTCTTCGGTCACGTCGGGGTGACATAACACGACACCGACAGAGCCGCTAAGAGCTCTTCTACCCCGCTCTGTCAGGCTCCCCAGCATAAATTGATATCAGTCAAAGGGTAGCAGAGCTGTTGAATTAGTTTCGGATGCGTGAGCTCCTCATGATTCCATGCACGATAATAGCGACCGCGCGCGGGAGAGCCCCTCACCGCTCCAGCCACGACGAGCGCCTGCTCAACGAAGGACAAAGTTTACCGCAGAAACTGTCCGCAAACTTCCATTAGGGCTGTGACACGATCTTCGTGCCTCATGGGGGAAAACCCGACTCCTCTTGTCCTGCTACGGGGAAGCGCAGAGAGTCTCGCTGCATATGCGACAGTCCCGGTAAAATGTCGCGCTCTCGAGCTATTTGAATGGTGGCTTTCGCACGCGCGCGCGCAATAGAGTGATGGAGGAAGGATGAAAAGTTTAGGATGTTTAGCTTGCCGCCAGTGGTAGGCTTGTTGTAAAAGGCCAAGAGCAAGCCATAAATTGCGTTTGTAGAACAAGCAACTCAAACTGCCGCGGCGCCACTTTACCGCAAGCGAGGGGCAACCGGAGCAGTAGCGGCAGACATTCTGCCAACATTTATCAAGTCGGCAAAAGGCAAAATCGTCTCACTTGCATAGGCGCACCCGAAGTCTCGCTCTAACTCTCGGAGGGTACACACGGGCCCTACGCAGCCCGATCGAATCCGGGTCCAAACTCCAGCTCAGTGTTGACACCAGTGGAAAATAGTGGAATATAGCATGGAATAGAGAAACTTGAGGTAGCTTCGTACCGGAGAGGGGGAGGGGGGTTGGGAGGGAAGTTAGTTTCCCGGAGTTCGTATTTTATAAACCCCTTGGTCTTGGATCGGGAAGAACGAACGATTCGCTAATCAGGCAGCTGCGGGGTCTGAACCCCACCAGTTCGCCACTGAGCTGATGAGTTCTCGCGGAAAGAAGTAGACGTTGCTGAGTCAGTTCGTTGCGGTGGAAAGTTAGCTCGGTGGGGGAGGCATTTGGCTGAAAGACTTCTTTCGTTTGTTGTTGCGGTGGTCCCCAGTTTGCTGTCGCTGGCGGTAGATGTGGTGGTGGTATTGGTGGCGTGGTGAATAATTTGCACCTCGGCAGCTGTACAAGAGCAAACCAACAGATGGGGAAGGGGTGCAGGTGGGCTCGGGCCACCGATCGGGGCTCAGCTACGCAAAGGACGCTGGAACCAAACGCGGGGCTGGGTGGGTTTCTGGGGCGGCCACGACCGCTTTCATTACCTCCACCTAGTTCGGTCTGTCGGCGGCTCGATCACAAGCGAACGAGCGAATGAACGTACGAAGTAGCTCCAGCCACTGGTCGCCGCAAGGGTGCCAATTGACTTCCTGCCCGCCGACCCCAGTTTGCTCCCATTCTGTACGGACTTGCCAAACGCTCCAGCCCGGTAGACCAAGGTCTATCAGAGAGCTCATTGAAGGCCCGACACGTAAGGAACAGTCAAGCAGTAGTTGGCTAAGCGACCCGACCGGCGCCCTCCCTCACCGCGGGGCTAGCAGGATCAGTCTCCGAGATTCCATGACGGCCTCCGAGATAGTCAGCTGGTCCGGCTGAGCGGCTCCCGGGACGGGGGAAATCCCACACAAGATGTGCTGGGATTCCCCCGCAGACTCGCATGGAAAACGCGGAGAAAGAGACAAAGCGCCCGAACGGAATATTTGTCAACCGTTTGCTCAGTCGTTCGACCCAAACTCAGTAGCGTGCTCGAATGGCCGCTAACACCGATGCCGCCACGGATACCACCGGTACACGGAACGGAGCCACGCGGGTGATGGCACGCATCTCGACCTCTGTCTGAACACTCGGAAAGCTCGTCGGGACTTCCCTCGATCAGAGGACGTTTGCGATCGGACTCTCCGTCATCATCTCGCGTACTACGAGTGGAATCATTTTTTTCGAAAAACCAATTCTCAAGTCGATTGCGGGAAATGCTTTCGATGGGTTGCGAGCTCATTAATGCTTGACAGAGAACAGCGTGACCAGGTATCGGAAATCATCATGCGCTCCGATCTTAGCGAGTTTTTCTCTTTACCCTATGGTTCATTATGACCCTTTTGTCTGTGTCAATGTATTTAGCGAACTGGGCGTATGACCCTTAGTTGGAGGTTGGTCAAGTTGAAAGGATCGTGTCACGGATTGCGTGCCACCTTCATAGTCTACGCCCTTTCCGGCCGAACGACCGGTCGATCGACCGTTTGACTGTTTTCGATAGCAAGCCGAGCCCGGGTTGAAGAATCTATCATTATCATGCGGAGGACCACCGTCGCCGACAGCGAGGACTACAATCTCTCGGAGAAATTGAGAGGAAGCCAAACTTTAAAATGGGGCGGTTTGCCGGGGTCGAAGAAGGATGAGGGAGGGTACTAAGGAGAGTTTGAGAGGCGTCTCCGTCTTAAACACAAGCTCGGCGAACGGCTCGCTTTTCCCGAGTGTGGTTGCGAGACGCTCCCTCGGAAAAGAACTCGCTTGGACGGCTAACACGAATTGGAGGGCGTGACTCTTGTTTACCGACCACAAACGGAAACGACGGCCCAGCTGACCGAAACAGAGGGCGAACTGACCGACAGAGTGAGTCGAACAGAGAGTTTCTCAAGTCTCTCGCGGAGATGTCGTGACAGATCGATTTCTGGCGGTCATCCATCTGAGAGCTGGGATTTGCTCCATTCGACTAGCTCTGATCAAACGCAGTCGCTGCGTCCGACCGAGGCGAAACATGCTACAGAATAAAGTACATTCAAACTTCGGACATTCGACGCACGCACGCTCGCTCGCTTCACGACAAGGACTGTCGATGTTATATTCGATATATACGATCGAAGGACTCCGCCATCAATTCTTAAGCTCCTCTGTTCTGAGACCAGGCTCGTGGAGTATAGACCCCTCTGCAGAGCAGAGATCAGCCCACTGCGGATTTGGGGCTATCGATGACGCAAAATTATCGCTCGGCATCCTTCACCCGGATGATGCTGAGGAAAACCTGATCAAGGGCACCTTCGGAGACGAAAGCGTTCCGAGGTCGGCAGAGAGGATATATTTATTCCTCGTTGACATTCGATTAAGTCGAAGGGGAACCCGTGAGAATCCGAAACAAAAGACACGAGCTCACTAAATAAGCCTGCCCGTGATCAATGCCGAGGATCAGGAGGAAAAGGTAGACGGAGGAAGAAAAGACGAAATAGGAGTTCAGGGAGTGGTGAGGGACACAAAAGACGACACAAAAGGTTGGCGACACTGAATCCCCTGCTCGCTCTCCGAGCTCAATCGGGAGAGATATCGAGAGTGTTTGATAGCGAGAGTTTGAAACCGAAAAAGGACAAAAAAAATAAAGAGGAAAAGTCGACACCGACTCAACGAGCGGCCGGCCGACGGGAGAGGATACAACAAAGAAGAACGACGGGCAAACGGAGAAGAAGGCGGGCCCGATATCTTGGCCAGACCCTTCTGGACAGACCCACAGACATACGCACCGACTTCTTGACTCTTGGTTCGTCGTCGTCGTCGTTGTTTTGAATTGCAAATTTTGAAACGCTGCCGCCGCCGCTGCTACCACTACTACTACCACTACCACCAGCAACGGTAGCTGCCTCTACTAAAGCAGCGACGTCGATGGTGATTCGACGCTCGAGCCATTCTCACACAGATATTCTTCAACGACAACAACGGCGACGACGACGACGGCTACCACCACCGCACGAAATGCGAGTTTCGAGATCGAGCGGACGAGCGCCGTTTTCGGCCCAGGAAGCGGGAGTGAGCGAAGTGTGTGCGACAGTCAAGGTTGCCTTCCACGCTGGAAAGTTCGAGGCGGCGGTGGCGGCGGCGGCGGCTTCTTGTTCGTCAAGTCTTTGTGAACGGATGGGACGACCGTGTGTCATTATGATGAGCCGTTCTTCAAAAAAGTTTCGGCCAACGACGACCATGTCGTCCACTTGATTGTCGTCCACTCGCGGACCCGGCCATCCTCCATCTATGTAGTGGGGCGAGCTAACTAGTCGCGAGTTCCTCGACCATGAACAGGAAAAGAGAGCTCAGGGGTCTGCGTAAGCGGTGCACAAGGAAACTTGACCAACTGCGGAGGCGGTACATTTTCCTCTCCCTGGGACCGTCCCGACTACGACTCGCTCGACGACAGGGAATGTCCCACGCAGACATATCATGCTCGTGTCGCAGTAATTCTTGCGTGCCCCGTTGCCCTCGGCTCATGGAGCGTCATCTGCATGAATCCACCCGGATCGATTGTACAGTGGAGAATCATGTTTCTCAAGCTTCTTTACGGAATTACTCGAATTCACGCCTCTCAAGCCTTTCCTTTCCACGCGGATCCTCAAACCCGTTTCTGTCGTCTGCGGTGTCTGCGGTAGCGAGGCTGTGTTAAGATGCAAGGCAATACCTCAGGCTGTAACTGCCACTTGAAGAACAGACGAGTGGAGCAACGAACGTACAATTCACACGTAATTAATTTAACATTGCCGTTCTTTTCCCTGCCTGTCGAGCTCTTTTTCCTCCCTCAAGAGAACCAATCTCCTCGCGGCTGTGGAAGACCGCAGCCCTTTCATGGCAGCCAGCATTGAGGTGGCCTGATCCGGCGCTCGGTCCGTGAAGCAACGACGGCGACACTAGCGGAGCGGGGAGCGGAGGAACGCAAACTACCTTATCCAAACGAAATTCAGCGCCCTTCTCTCATCCTGATGCAATCCAGAGCGTCTCTAAGGATTCGTACAACTCGATCACTTTACAAACGCCCCGTCTCGCAAGTGAGAGCGCTCTTGCTGCTGCTGCTGCTGCTGCTGCTGCCATCACCGCAAGCAACCGACGGACCGACACAACAATAGCCTTCCTTTCCTCGAATTCACGCGGAGGGAAAAAATTAGGCACGAGGCAGGCAGAGAGCGGCAGGCACAAGCGATTCGAAGCTGTGACGGAAAACCAACGGAAACTCCCGTGTGGAATTTTTTTCTATCGAAATGAAGAACTCGCGCCGGAGGATCGCCATCGATCGAGATGACGAAATCGGGGCACGCTCCGATTCGTCTGAGATTCATCTGATGGAAAGCTTCAGGATGAGTCCATGCAGGCGGCTGAGCGGGCCGGTGATAGTGTGAGAGCGCAGGCGGACGACGCGAAGAATGTTAATCTTCGAATGCTATTTCTTTATTGCTATTGATTTATCAGTCTGAATCTCAGGCCTGCCTGCCCGGTTCCCGATCGTCGTCGTCGTCGTTGTCTTCCTGGCTCCTTCCTTTCTTCTCTTGAGTCTTCCTGGTTCAGCTCCATCCTCTGTCGTCTCCAAATCGACAAACAGACGAACGAACGAACGAAAGAACGATCGGTCGGCCGGCCGCACTGTCAGTGGAGCCAGTCACTGAGTTAATGATATTTCATCGGCCTACGCATTGAATACGAAAGAATCCTAATGGAACAAAAAGGCACCGACTACTCACTTAGATAAATCACCTCTCTTCAATACTATCAGCAGCTGCTGGTCCTGCAGTTGGGTCGATGGCGTCCGTGCGGCGATCGTATCGTCGTCCATTTAGCAACCTCATTCATCTGCTTTTTGATTCACTCTTCCGACTAGATACATTGTACTAAAGGATGCAACTGTGCGGAATAGCGGAGGGAAGAAAAAAGCGGCGGGAGCAATAAATTCCTATATTCCCGGGTCACCATGCTCCAAGTCTCTCGTCAATCGGATTAAATATTAATTTTGGTCGCTTACCAGTCTGCTCTGGAGAAATCCGGGGAATCGGCCCATTCCCGATGAGATTATCTGCGTGAGACATGGCGCTCTTCGTTGCGTTCTCGGCGGCTAGTTGCGCGCACCGCGTCTGCGGAACACCGTGGCTAAATTTCGAGTCGAAATATTCTGCGAAACTCTCGCGAGTACTTCTTCTCGCTCGAAGGGCTCCGCGACTGTGCCCGTGCGGATATCCGCGAAAAAGTACTCTTCCGGCGGTCCTCGACGGGAAAATGGAATCCCCGCTCGGAGGACGAGATTCAAGATCAAAAACGCGACAACTTTTCCGGCGCGACTGAACGCGAAGAGATAACAGAGTCTGCCAACTGATTGCTCCTCCGTCGCGAGCTGCTGTTTGCTCTCGGACTGTGAGTGAGTCAGTCCGTCAGTCTGTCCGTGATATCCCCCGCTGGTGTTGTTCGTTGCTTTCGGTTTAGCGATGTTGAAGTAGAGCCGAAACGAAGCGGAGCGTGAGATGCAGACAGCCACTAAAACACGAAGAGCAAAAATCTGTAATGAAAGATGACCCCCAGCGGACGCCCTCCAGTGGCTCGCAAGCGACAACAGGAGCCGCGCTTTTAATCTGGCATCTCTCAGCGGAATCCCGCTACAGTTTGCTTGCCACACGCTCTCTCGCTACCGAATTCCATGCGGCGGCGGAGGAAGAAACGCAAGAATGATTGAATGCTCATGAGAATAAATTCCGCGGTGGAATGACTCAGAACTCGTGTTCCCCTTAAATTCTGCACTGTGCCGATTTCGAACGAAATGAATCCTGGACTGGATCCGGCATTCCGATGTCGGATGCGATCCGAATTGCTGAGAATCGACTCGGATTCTACATTGATCACGGCGCAATGATCGCTGATCCTCGACGAGGTGCTTGCTTGAGGCCATAAGGAGCGCTTCCTGAAGGATGTCCCGGCTTACTCGGCGGCAGCCCTCGCAAGCCAGCCACTCGGTCGTCGTCGTCTGATACTGTATGCCGAGGAGGGAAACTGGTGCGAGGGGTAACGCATGGAGAAGGTCGACAAAGCACGCTCCGGGAGCGAGGAGCTCTCTCCGCTTGCAAGCTCGCAATCCTAGCTCGACTAGGTAGCTGGCTTACCATGGAGTGCTCAGCTGCAACGACTGTCTGGTGGGCGCTTGCTAATCTTCAATCTAGCTCTGGGTGAGCGGGCGCGTGGTGGGTAGGCAGGCAGGCAGGATGCTTTGCGGGAGGGTGGGTGCTCGCTCGCTCGGCCAGGGAGGTCGCCAGGTCGCCGACTAAGACGACGAACAGCAGCCGCCGCCGCCGCCACTACTACTACGGGAAGAGGGGAATCAAAAGAGGAAGATGATGACGCCGCGGCCGACAACAAAGAGAAGGATATCCGAGTAGGCCACTGCGCACAGCAAGAGGACAGACAGCCCAGCGAGCGAGACGGTCGAGCATCGAGCCATAAAAGGAACAAACAAAGGCTGGTCCGATAAACACAGCTTATGCGCCGACACATCCATGATTCATAATGAGTGAGATCACTCACTGCGCGGAGAGCACTGTTCTTTGAGAAACGATGACCGATAGAAAGAGCCTAAGGCAAGAAGCAGAATCCTGAGAGTGTCACGAACGATTTTCCTCCGGGAATCCTCGATTGAATGCTAATGATAAATCGTTCTCATTCCAGGTGAGTTCACATTTAGGAGGAATTGCGTCCATCGGTAGAATTCAAGGCATACTGTCAAGGAATGCGGGATTTGGCAGCATCTCGTATCGAGCTACAGTGACGCGCTATGGATGGAAGTCATCCGCCGCCGCCGCCGCAGTAGTCTCTTCCGCATCGCTCTTGCCGCCGCCACCACCGTTGCTAGAGCTAAAGAAGACTTGGCTGCATCGGAGGAGCTTTTTAACAGTCACTTGAGAATTGAGAGTGGCTGGTTGGCTTCTCCTTTTACCTGGGTACCTACCTCTTGCCATCCAATCGACTCCGCGGACGGCTCGACAAGGGCATCGTGCAATAGCAGCAGCAGCGAAAAGGCAAGCAAAAGTAGGCCTTGGTGGTGTTCTTTCGTCAGCCGACGCGCAAGTCCATAGACGGACAGGAAGGCAAGCAGGAAGCGGGTACGCAACGACCAGCCTAAGTAATCCCCAAGCCACACGGGATGGGAAACGAACAGCTAGCCAGGCAGCCAATCTTCCCACTGGCTGCAAGGCCCAAAAGAAACGGGGCCGGGCAAAGCTACTCAGTCGTTGGTTGGACCAAGCGACCCATCGATTCGGCCGCTCTCAACCGGCCTGCCGTGGCTGGCTAAATCAAAAGGACTGCTCAGTGGCGGATGACCACAATTGAAATGTACCTTAATTGTAGCCTACGTCCTGGAGGGTCTCGACCCCGAGATCGTTGTATCGCGACCCGGCCGGCCCGCCGGCTGACTAGCTGACTGGCTGGCTGGCTGCTCGGCTGCCTCGATCATCTATTCGCCTTTAACCACCACCAGCACCCACCACTGAACTAGTCAGTGAGGCAGGGCTCGCGGAGCTGCTCGCGTTCTACGAGCGGACGACCTACGGCGGGATGTGTCTGCGGGTAGTAGGCGGGAAAGTGGTGGTTATTAGCTCCAGCCAAGCAAGCTACCAACGAACCGAACCCGAGCGGGGGCAACCAACTTGCGAGGCAACCCGAGAAGCTGACTTGCTCGGCGAACCCACAAAAGCCCATTATTGCATGGTAGTAGGGGTAGGTAAGAGACGTGTGTGGACGTAGTTCGTCAGCCATACGAAACCATAGGCTAGTCGAGCTTAATGAATGGAATCTCGAGCGTAGGGGAGGCGAGGAATGCCGCCAGAAGGAAAAAAACTCCACCGACCCCAAGGCGGAGCGGAACAAGGACGAGTCCCGAAAAGAATGCCGAGCGAATTTTTCGGTTGGAGCTGTACCTTCTCGGTGAGCTCAAGGAGTGCACGGCGTCCTGGAAAAAGGAAAAAAAAACACTCATTGTCTGTACTAATCTTTGTCTGCGCACAACGATTTCCTGCGAAAATGACGCGTGGACAGCGGCAGTCATTTACTTACCTCCATCCGTCGGAAATTGAAAACGGAAAACTCGTGATTACGGCGAGTTACGCGGCGTGTTGAGCGACGGCCACGTCCGACCTTTTATTTCTCTTCTCTGCCACGCTCACATGGAAATCCGTTATTAACAGTCCGTGAAGATTGCCAAGTCCCCGGCCAATGATGAGGAATAACTCCTTTTCGAGATCATTCCTCTGACGGAGCATACGGACTGAGCTCGGGAGCGAGACGACCTAGTCGCCCGCCGAGTTTCCCATCTCTCGCTCAGCTGGTGCTGAGGAGCTGCTTTTTGCTGATAATTGCAGACGACACAGTAATTGATACTCTCCGCCAGCTCGGCAGCGATCGAGAAGCATCGTCATTGAGGTCTCGGCGGTGGTACTCGGTCGCATCTTCTCCACCACCACCGCACCGCTGTCGTCGTCGTTGCCGCAGCAGCCGCCGCTGCCACTGCCACCGCCACCACTACCATTCTTCGATTATGTCTGCGAGCAAGTCTGCTGCTCGACGTCTGTCCGACCGAGTGAGCGACTGGCAAGCTGACTGAGCTCCGACGGCATCGGAGACGACGACGGCGACCGACCGACCTGAGCAGCCGCTGGTTAAAATTGATTTCGAATGTTCTCCGCTTGAGATTTTTGTTCGAGAAGCAACCGAGCAGGGCGCTATTCAGGCACGCAGCCAGGCAAACCACCTATGCTTCTTGAGAACCTCTCTTGACCCCTGGGCCTCAATAATTGTGGATGGATTTCATTACGGATCGTTTCGTTCTTTTTAGCAACGACGTCGAGCAATGGCGGAGCTCGGCATGTGTTCGTACAGACAGTTGTTTCCTCGCTCGTTCGGTTATTGGGGAATTATGTTCGAGCGGTCTCGTTCGCATTCAGAGAAAAATGAATCGGAGGTGACTCGGAAACGCCTCCGAAGCCCATTCCACAAAATAAAAGGGCGAGAGCTGTGGCTCGAACTCTGTGGACTTTATCTAGTCCGATGTATCTCTGCCACATGGTGAAATGTTAAGAACACTCCGATACTTTGAAGTTTTGACAACTTTGATTGCGACATATCTTGTCACTCATTTTCCTCGCGAGGTGACCGAGTAACTCAATGAACGCTTCAATGGGCGGAACTCGATAGCTGTGACGACAATGATGACAACAATGGTGATGATGATTTTTTGCGGGTTCTTTCTTTGAATATCTGTTGGTTCCCTACTTTTTCTTTCACTCCTCGGCCTCGTTCCCCGCGTCCCGTCGTCGAAATTCTCGCTGTATTCCTCTCCGTGTGTGTCTTCCATTGTTCGTTCGGAGTTTCGACGCGAATATTTAAAAGTTAAACTAGCCAAGGAAAGCCAGCGACGAGACGGGTGCTCACTTTGACAAGTCAGTGAGGAGAGAGAAATGTGAGAGCAACAGATGGTCCGGGCTTGCAAACTTCCTCGACTACTCAAAAGCCGATGGATGTTCCCGAAACCAGCCGATAACCATCGTCCGTTGAGCACCGAAGCTCCAGAGACAGATCCCCCTTGCGTTGCCGTAATCCGCGGACAGCGCTGGTCTACGGAAGAGTGAATAGACAGACAGACAGACGGAGGATTCCCCAACGGACGTTTTTCTCGGACTTTCCACGAGCGATTATTATTCCATGCCATAAGCTGTATACGATGTTTCATGGAGCGATCTTGGTTCCTCCTACCACTGAAAGAGTGAGTTAGAGTTCCCTTCGGTATCTCTGTTGGATTCGGGTGGAGTTGTTGAGTCATCAGAGAGAGATCCCGAGAGTCAGCCAGTGACCAACCAACTCGAGGCGAGTGCGCGAGCGGGCGAGCCCGCGATGAATTTTAATATCCGCCCTCGACTGCGCATGAGCAAGAGTCTACGATAAATATCTCAGCCAGACCCTTAAAAAATATCGATCCGTCTCTGAATATGCCTTCAATGCCTCGTCGCTGTCGACAGCTGTCCGAATGACGACCGTCGCCACCAAACATTCTTATGCGGTTTCAAGGGTGTCACATAGCTACGCAAAGGGATCGCAGTGGTGGCAAACGAGCGGCATTGTTTGAAAATTCTCCAACCGATGTACGTAGGGGAAGTTGTTCTGCTTCTTTGTTGTGGCTCGTTTCCTGAAATGTACATAGAGTAGCACCACCAACATCCCGAACAACAACGAAGACTAGCACCAACACCACGACGAGACCCACAACACAAGGAGGAGGCAGCAGAGTTAGCTGGTATTGTGAAGTTGACGACTCAATTCCATGTTGGAGGGCGGATCGTGTATGGTCTGTGTGAGAATCCTAATCGTTTTGTCATTGTCTAGCCACTATTGGCTGCTGCTGGCAGCGAGCGGGCGGGCGGTCTGCGTTCAGTTCACCTCGAACATGTTGTAAAGTCGAGGAACGCCCCGTGGATGCTTCGTCGCTCATGCACAGTACCTACACATTTACACATGGACCCGGGCCAGCAGCTTGTTGAGGGGTGTGTATCATCCAACCCCTAGCTTTGTACCCACCACCCAGGACCTAGGTCTCGAACTTATTCACCTCTGTTTGTCAGTTCCGAAAAGAGCGGGAGCCCTGTCCCCTCGGACTGCCGGAGGTGGATGGTAGCGACTTGGGTATTCCGGTGCAATTCGAATATTTCGAATTATCTCGGTCTTCCAACCAGAACCGAGCGTCGGTTGTGACACCAGACGCCGTCGTGTGGAAAACCTGCAGAAGACCGACTCCTCGACTCATGGATGAGTTGATGGCTCGAGGCGACTTGTGAAGCGAGCTTCTATGCCGCAACTGCACAACCGTTATCTCGTGCCGCTAGGACTCGGAAAAACGGTGCTGTTGCTGCAGCAGCCGAACTCGGCTTCTCGTTCGACGCGCCGAGGCTTTTCTATGACGTTTTTCAGAGCGGCCAGAAAACAAGGCGCACAGCGTTTTTCCCTTCTTCTGAAGCCTCATGGTTTTGAGTGACGGACAGCCGAACGGGGGATGGCTGCCCGAGCGACGACGATGAATGGACGAACGGGAGCAAAAGTTGAAGGAGCCATTTTTCGGATCACTGCCGCCTTGTTGCTGCAGGGCTCTTTCCTTCGTTCGCTTGCTTCTCTGTCGTGGGCGTGCACGCTCCCGTACCTCAAGGCGATTTCAAGGCAAGGGCCATCGCACATCCTGAAGACACAGCGTTGGACCGACGGCCGACAGACCAACTGACCAAACGGATAAACGGAGTAGAAATGGAAGAGCGCTCGCTTCAGATGGCGCGATACGCGCGGTAGAGCCGCTCCGGAGCGAATAACTTCCAGAATCGGCGGACGGATGGATGGATGGACAGACAGACGTATAGTCTGAGTGACTGACGGCTTGCCCTGTTTGAATTTCTCGGCCAGAACAGCGGTATCTGATTCAGTGGGTGGGTGGGCGGTTGGGTGTGTGGTGTCTGTTAAACAAATGCCTCAAGATTAGACCGACGATAGATAGAGCGATAAATAGGGAAAACGACCTACGGACCGACGACGGCGGATAGACCGTTGTGATCGGGTCTGCGCTAGCTCGCCCGTCCGCCGGACAAACTCCTCCGTTCGAGTTGTTGGTTCAGAACAACGAGAAGATGATACTCTGGCTAAGTGGGTTAAGATGGAGATCCCTGGCGCCTTAGGGGCGCTTTCTCTCCCGCTGCCTTGTCCCTCTGTCAGCAGCCAGTCTCTGTATTCGGCAGTCCCAGCGAGCGAGCGAGCGTCCTTTCCAACCGGGTCATTGGATCCGTGTTAGAGCGGAGCCACCACCACCACCACGAAAACCACTTCTGTGATTGCGGCAGGCAACTCGGTTACTTGTTGGTCGCCGCGGTGGCAGCGTCGTCCTCGTAGTTCATGTTGCTTCAATCGAAGTTGCGGTCCCGACTCTCATTCCCGTAGTGGAGTCAATAGAAAATCGAGGAGAAGGGTAAAGCCAGCGACTTGTGAGTGAGTGGGGGTCCGTAGAGGAGAGAATCGCGACCAGTGTGACGACAACGGCGCGGCGTCGGGAGCGTCGGCTGCTGCGACCGGCGCGGCGGCGGCGGTCGTCGTCGTCGTCGACGAAAAGTCACAGCGGCCACGGCACGAGGAGGCTGCGGTGCCGCTTCATTGGTTATCGCCGGTGGTCGTAGACTCCGCCTCGTTCAATGTCTCAGTCACGCGCATGCGCTCCGATACCGCGCCGGGTCGATCCGCTCGCTCGCTCGCTCATTGCCAATTAGATCAATGTTGGTCGATGGATCGGATTTTGTTCCGGACGAGACGGATGACTTTGTTCAAGCTTTGATCGTCTTCTTTGCATTATTCCGTTGAACGCGATTTCGAGACCACGATGCGGGCCCCGAGGCCGCGTGTATTCGCACCTTCTATGGAGCTTGATGATCGCCGTTGTTAGATGCGTGTCCGAACCGCTCAAAATTCCACCCGGGCTCAGTCGGGAATCTTGGGGGAAATAAGGAAATTTACATTTTGAGCTCTCAATCCAATGTTCATCCCAGTGAATTTTTATTCCTCATTTCCTCGGGAGTTGTGGAAATTAATGAAGTGAGGCACGCTTGGAATATAAGAATATCTGACGTTCATTTTGAAAGTGAAGTCTCTCCGTGGTCGACAGCGTTGTCAATGCTGTCGTCGTCACTGTTGTCGTTGTTGTTGTTGCTGTTGACGACACTTGACATCGTCGTCCGGATCAAGACGGATGACCCGGCTCCTCGGTTGGCTCGTTGACTAGCCTCCGACTGACTCGCGGAACGACTTGCGCTTCGACATAGAAGACCCTCCCCGCTCCTCCGCTTGCCCAGCCGATCGGTGTCGCAACCGTACGCAGGATTCTCCGAGACCGAATTCGGAAACCCCGCCGTTAAGGCTCACTGTGTAGTCTGGGAGACGGGAGACAGTCTTGAGATGGGTATCCGGTGAACCTCTACGAAGATCCTGCGATATTTATCCGGACAGTTCCCTCACCGATGTGCTACAGGTATCCCGGCGCTTTCGATAAGCTCTCGAAACCACCGTCTGTTTCTGTCTGCTCGGTCTCAAGTGCGGAACGTCGTTTTAGCGTCGTCCGCTCAAAGGGCGACCCATGTCTCAGAGAGCGGGCGGAAAGAAAGCCTCTGATGGGAGGAGCACAAGAGCTTATTAATTTCGACGGTTTAAAGTAAGAGATCGGCTCTAGTTTGGAAAGTCAGCGACCACCATCCAGCGGCAGTTCCCGAGCGGTCCTCTTTCTTCCGGCGCAGAGAACGACTGACTGAGTGAAAAAGCGAGATAGGGAGGTTGGTTAGTTGGGCAACGAGCGACCGAGTGCACCCACCGCCAAGAGTCGTAATGGCCCGAGGCATATTGTCAAGCTGTGGAATGTAGAGAGCAGCTCTGAAGCTCTCTGCCGCGTACAATTATGAGCAGCAGCAGCAGCAGTAGAAGGGGCGCCTGCAGCGGGGGCAAGACCGACCATCCAACCACCGGGATATGAGGTTTGTCGACAGAGACCGCCTCGGGTCATGTATTGGAAGACGCTAATACACGAGCCGCGAAGACAGACGGACGAACGGAGAACGACTACAAGCAACTTTCGTTCGTTCGTTCTTTCGTTTTCGTTGTCGATCAAAATCGTCTCGTAGTCGGGAACGCAGCCTCGAACCGAACGCTGATTCGCTTGGAATTTCCATCCTCAGAAGGGGACACGGGAAGGAATCGCTGCTTGACTTCGAGCGACCGATATCTCCAGGTCCGGCATCCGTATCGAGCTGGAGACAGACAGCTCAAAAAAGAAGTTCCGTAACTCGACGAACTCCGTCGGACAGTGCGATGACGTGGACATTGATTGGGGAGAGGGGGAAATCTCCTTGATTTTGAGACGGGTTCCGAGGCGACACGCATCGAACAAAACGAACGGACAGGGGAACGAACAACGAGAGAAGTATCAATGAATTGGGACAGCGACCGGGCAGCGAGCTCGCCAGCTCCGTTGCCATTCAAGTGCTAATCGCTTAAGTGCATTACAAGGGATCCTCATCAAAGATTCACCAAGCAAGTGGACGTGGGAAGTTGGGAGTCGGTCGTTCGGTTTCTCGGTCGCCGTTCATCCGTTTGCTCGGTGGGAGATTTTGCCAACTGACCAAACGGGGTAGTCACCCAAAGCAGGCGCTAGATCGCAATCATGACGGCACGCCAGTGCTAACAGCATTAACGGCGGTCGAATGAACCGCGGAACGATGATGAGACGGGATCAAGGCGCAGAACTCATCAAATTCATCATTTCTGACCGGTGGCGGCGGCCACGGCGGCCGCTCGAGTCTTAAACGAGATGGTCCCCATCATCACGTGAGCAAATGATTCGTTCCCGCGGCGGTATGTTGCTGCAACTGGCGGAATGTGTAAATTTACTCTGGCTACTCGTAGCGTAGGACAGACTTAGCGATTCGATGACTTGCCCAGCGTGGGAGATGCAGGCAACGGTTCCCATGCTTGCCGAATCATTCCATCGGACGAGCGTTCTTCTCCCGCAACTCAGCCACTGAGCCGATTTACTCCGCAGCCCCGTGTGTAGTTTCGACGACCAGCGAATGCAGAATCTATCGCGACGATTACCCTTGCCTGATGGATTATATTTCTGGACGCTCATTCAGTCGCTCAGAAGTTTCGTTTCTCTCCCGACCGTCGAGTATCTAACTCTCGAAGGGAGAATTTCACTTTCGCGGGTTCTGTTCTCGGGTTGCTCTGGAAAAGCCCGAGAGCGATGCTCACCGACTAAATTAAGATAGAAAAGGAGCGAGCTGATTAAGTCGTTTATGCTTTCATGAACTGGACCTAGCATGAATAATTTCCAGAAGAAGACTGATTCTCGTTTTGATTCGCGGTAATTTCGCCACCGAAAATCGCCCGCCGTCTCGGTCCGTGCAATACTGTTCCCGCGCATTTTTCTTTGACGAGGGATATCTTCGTCTCGTGTTTTTTGAGCATTTTCCTTCTTCTTCTTTTTTTTCGGTTCTCCTGTTGTTCGGTGGCTGCGGCGGTCGCGGTTATCTGAGCCGATCTGAACATCAAGCGACACAGCAATTAGTTGTTAAGTGAGTTTAACGCCCGTCCTACACCGTCGTCCTCGTAGTTTCGCTCATCTTGTCCACGTCGTCGTCGTCCACGTTGTCGGGAGGCGACCGCGCGTCTGTTTCTGTTACCATAAAGCACCGAAACCGACTCCGGTGAGTGAGCCGGACTGTGAGCACCGAGAACGGGCGACCGAGCGACTTGATGTGGGGCAATTACGTGCGATAGCATCATCATCGTCTTCGTTGTCGTCGACGTCGTCGTCATCTGGTGCTGCTGGTGGTGTTCCGTGTTCTTCATGTCGACTTTGGTTGTTTGTCGTTGCTGGACGCTACTGCCACCGCCGACTACGTTTTCAGCGAGTACACAGTGAGAATTTTCTTAACATCGTAGCAACACTGACCCTCCATCGCTAATTCGTCTCTGACTGAGTGTAGATTCGGATTCAGATATCTCAGTAAAATTATGAAGACGCCCATCTGGAAACCAGCGGGTATGCGGTTGAGTTGTCCATTAACGACGGTTAGCAGCAACGATGGACCGTCCCGGGGCTCTATGAATGACCGACCAGATGATTGACGACTGGTCGTGCTCTTTTGCGTCTAACTAGACGATGATACATCCGAAACTTGCCCGCTCCTCCCGCTGCTGTTTCTGCTGCTGCTGCTGCTTGTGGATCGACGTCCCCTCCTCTCTGTCCTCGTTGGTCCGATATTCTGTCCCGTCGTGCATCGACTCACAAACCTAGCGATGATGATAATGAAGCCTATCAGGTGTATCTTCAGTGTTGTCCTGATGAGGCTGATTATCTTGAACGACCGCGGCGAGGAATAGGGTACTCGTCCGTCCACTCGGCTGTTAATAACACGTTGCGTCAAACTGATTCCATTAATAGGCGTCGTCGTCGACGACATTCGCCTCAATCGGCAATATCGAACTCGTATGCACTGACCGAGGGATGCCATTTCGGTTTTTTCTCCTCGAACGACTTGTCGTTCGGTCGGCAGGCCGGTGGGCTCGTTTGTGTATCGCTTGCTCGCTCGCTAGATCACTGGCGTAGAGAAGAGGCGGCGGTGGTAGCGGTGGTGGTGACGGTGGGTGTACCTAGCCTGCCCTTTACGGAGAAAAGGAACAACAACAACAGCCTTGGCGGCACCACCAGTAAGAGCAGGACGAATAGCAGAACACATGAAGAGGATCCTGACTGCAAGCCAACTCGCTTCATTGCGTCTGTTGTCCTATTTGATATGGCTCATTGTTTACTGTCTCTATCGCCCATGCCTCAGTCGCTCGGTCTCACCATCGTTGCATGTTCGTTCGGTCTTGCCCCTGGCGGACAGCTAGTCCCGGCACATTGTCCCGTTTTCCGGGGAAACAGCAGAGAGCTGAGGATGTCTACCTATCTGCTCATTCTTCGCTTGGACGACGTGATCGCTTTCTTATCGAGAAGCCAGTCATCACGGATCCGGTATGCTTCTCATCATCATGTTCGATTTAAGCCGCGGGAGAATAATGAGGAGCCCTGGATCCACATTCCGGATTCCTCGTCCCCCGGTCATTGCGGGAGGACTCGCATAATTTTTCGCGGGTTTCTTTCATTGCTCCGTCGCGACGCCGGTCAACGGGAGACTCTTTCGAACATGAATTATTCTCTTCGGCCTCCGGCTCTAAACGGACGCAGACGATGGAATATTGGAATTAATGAAAATAACACGAAGAGAGAAAATACAGAACCGGGTTCGGATATCATAAGTCGCTCATTAGATTATGAAGCAACGAAAGTCGACAAGCCGCCCGGTCTCGGCAGCCAACCGAAGAGCTAGTCGGTCCATCCGTGGCTCTGTCTGTCAGCTTGGCAACTACCCCTGGGTTTGAGGAGCGAGTGCGGCCTGCTGATAACCTCTCCGGGTGACGACTGCTATATTTTATAGACCGCCACCAAAGCGAGCAACCCGTCCCCTTGGTCGACAGGCCTTCAGCCTCCATCCTCGGCTGCTCGCGCTCGCTCGCCCGCCCGTCGCCTCTCTGTGTGTTAACCTGACAGCCAGTTCTAAAGGCTGAATGCGTTCGAATGTCCCTTTCGTTGCACAACCCGTTCAGTAGCGGCGACGACGACGACGACTACTTGAAGCTCGGGGTCGGATTTTTATTGAGACATCCCTTCAAAGCGTAATAATCTACTTTGCTTGCCGCACAATAGCCTGTACTACCGGCTCTGGAAGGAGCACTTGCTGCGCGTCTCGATGACTTTATTCGTTTCTCCACACCTCGTTTCGATGATGCACCGCGAGGAAGGGCGAGAATTATTTTTTCATTCCGCGTGAGTTCGATTCGATTGCGAACACCCCCCTCACTCTGGTTGTTTCCGACAATTCGTCCCCCCCGGGTGACCGCGAGAAATCCCGTAAGGACAGTAGCCGACGAGCACTGTTTCTGCGAGTCGCTGTGAGGTAATTTTCTGATCGAACGGCTCCACCTGTACACGCCATGCCCCGATGGAGCAAATAGCAAGCAGCCGAGCGAGCGGCCAGTCAACGGTCAGGTAGGTATTATATTGTTTATGCCGGCCGGGCACGAAAAAAAGAACGCCGGAAGGCGCGGCGGCAGGAGCAGAAACATCGATTTGTGGACTGCAATGTGCAATATGTATGGCTTGTGATGGAGCACCGGCATCTAACACCCTTGCTCACCGGTATCGATCTCCCGTGACTACGGGGTTTATTCGCTCGCTCGCTTTTCCGTTCGTTCGGTCGGTCGATCTTCAATCCATTGACCGACCCGCCGACCGTCCGTTCGAACATGGGTCCGAATCGCCCTCCGCCTGTTTATGCCGTGACACGAGCCTGGAGGAAATAACGTGAGCTCAGATCTGCTTATGTCGGATGGGTTTAAAATCGACCTCAGGCGCCAAGCGTACGACGCCATCCAGGAGCGGATGACAAATCGAGGCCAGCGCGGAATAATCGCGATGGAAAGGGCTCGATTCGAGGAGCAAAATGAACGAGCAGCAGAATAGAAATTTGAACGGGTCTAAACGGAGTTGTACGCCACCGGACGAGCCATTAGTCGGATTGGCATCTTCATTAGGCTTCTGTGTCCATCGGAGAATCTCGTCGCTGTCGCCGTCATTCCCTGAGTGCCGCTGCTGTTGCCGAGAATTCGGAGATGAATGGATGAAGAAGGGAAGGCGGTTTTTTGAGAGTTTCTCCGTCTTTCCTTTGAATGGACGAATTCCATCCTTCTGGCATCGACGTCCGATGATCGGAGGGCCGCGAGAGTGGCACAGAGCGTCCACGACGCGACGGACAAATTATAGCTAATCGCATTCGATGTCATTCCGCTGGCGTGTTCCGACGCACATCATACACACACGTTCTCATAGAAGAGGGAATGAGGAGCTTCTATTTCGATTTACGACTGATCAGCAGAATGGAGGAAGCGAGCTTGTTCCGACCGGCTCCGATCTCGGCAGGTATGCAATCTTATCGCTTTCGAATACCGGCTCGATATCTAGGTAGCCAGATCACAAACGAAAGTCCCTTCTTTATCAAAACAGAGGGGGTAGATGCTGATGATGCGTTCAGCAAACGGAACAACTCTCCTGAAGAGATTCTGGTTCTCAGTGACCGATCTATTCGACGAGGAAGAACCGCGGAGACTGTCGTCAGCGAAATTACTCCCTTACGAGAGCTCACCTATTTGGATAGAAACATAAACCCAGCGAGAGATAGCACTCGCTCGGAAAGTCATAAATCACTCAACAATATTTGTATGATCGTATTGACCCCTCGTCGTAGTTCGACGTTGTGCCTATCGTCGATGCCCCGATCGCCGTTTTCGCTGTCGTGATAGAATCTGGCTGTGTACTTTGGAGGAGCATACTTGGAATTTCTCGCTGAGGCGAAAAATGCCTCTGCTCCGCTCGCTTATCTTGTATCGAGTCTCGAATAATTGCGAGCGATTTCGTCCCTCCGCTACGCGTCTTGACGGCCGCAACCATTTGTCCATCTAACATGTTGGTTGCGTTCGTGTTGTGCTCAAGTTCGCTCGGTCGGGTCGTTTTACGATTCCGATGCCTATGTTCTCCGTTTTCCGATCTCCACGAAACTTCCTTGATCCTGCCACCCATCACCAACGATATAATTTGCTTAATCATGATTATCGGCCTTATCGAGCTGTGATTGGAAACTTCTTAGACTAACTCGCCACAAGCCCATTCTATCGCTCACATGCTCTCCCTATCCCGCCGTATCCCTCAGTCAGTAATGGTGGGGACTGCGGCGGCGTGGTCGTATCCCGCCACCGAAGCGTTGTCGAGTCATGTGGGTGAGACGGGCGACGGCGGCGTATGTGTGACCCGTCGTCCAAGAAGGGTTAAGAAGTTAATTACGGTAAAACATCTTCATCTCGGCTCCTTCTTCTTGATAAATTAAGGAGTCCACCCTCACTCACTCTATCGCCGGCTGGGTTCGCTCACTCACTACCCAGGGCGTCAGGCAGCCCAAGACTACGGTCGCCGCTGCGTTGGCTCTCCCCTCAGATGAGCTCTTCGTTCGCTCCCTCCTTCCTCGATTTTTTTCCTGGCGGCCCCCGAGACCTTCCCCGACTCCCCATTCTCCCGGCTCTTCGAAAGGAGGAATTTGCCTCTCGTCAGGTGTTAAGCTGTCGCCGCTACGGCTTCATAAATTAAGAATGGCATCGTCGTCGTCAACTCGGGGGCGAGCGCTGTGGAAGTTTGCGAGCCGGAAGGGAAAAAGTCGGATTCGCAAACCTTCTCCAGCAAACGACCGTCATACTATGACACGACCATCTCGACGACAAAAAACCACCGCGCTCGCCGCCACGCAACCTGTCGACAGCTGCTCTCTCAAAAACCATCTCGTACTGCTCTGAAATAATGCTCTACGATTCTATGAGTTCAGATTCTCGGTTGGGGCCCGTCCGGCAATCAGGCTTCGTCTGAGCTGGGGTATCGGCGGCGTTTCCTCAATTTCTTCCGACGGAAAAGGGGAATGGATGACTTGTTCCATAAACACAGAAGGTCGAAGCATGATAATCTAAAGCGGGAGCAGCCATAATTGATGAGCTACGAGAGAGTCACTGGGATATGGCTGGTGAAAACGAATTCAGTCCGAACTCAACAGCTTATAAAACGACGCTGACGATGATGCAGCTAAAGGCAGAGAAAAATCCTATAATCCTATAATTTCGAAATTCTACCCTCACCTCCACGCCCGCAGCAAGGCACGCCACATTGGTTCCTGAAGTTAGGACGAGAGGAGGGAATTGTGTTTTTTATGGCAGCACTTTAGGCCATAAGTGTCGCGTCACCAATGCCGTGAATATTCTGCGAGCCACCGAAAGAGCGGAATCTGACTCCTTCGCTCGCTTTTCCCCGCGGGAGTCTCTGATTCCGGCTCGGTAGGACGAGTTTTGAATTCCGGGGGGAATAACTGTTTTCGGATTTCGGTGTCAGAATTTTCGGAGATCGAATGCCAGCCATTTGAGAAATTCTCTCGCTCGCTCCGAGTCGGGCCAGCATTGGCTTTCGGGGCTCGCCCAGCTCGAGAGACTCCCGGATCTCGGTCCTGACTCGCTCCGCGAGTGTAGGCTCGGAAGCGTTTTTTAACTCCCATCTTTTCCATCAACGATTCTTCCGCGCGAGTTTCAAAGTGCGTGGCGCAAGTGTCTGTGAGTGTTTGTGTGCGGAATATTTTTTGTCGTCAGATCCAATTTATTAAGATGTTTTAAAAGCCTGCGTTTTTTTGTATGTGTGGGGTGTATCCCGTCGCTATGGGAGCCATCATCCGTGAGATGCGCGCACGCCGCTACGCATGCATTCGGGGAGAAGATTTGCTCGCTAAAAAACAAAACACTTTCATTTTGCTCCAACGACGATGACGACAGAAGCGGCGGCTGCTTCACTCGCGGCCCGCTAAAAGGCTTTCAGTCAAGTGCGAGTAAACGAACGATCTACCTTGCCGCCACCGATGAACGACGACCCCAATGAGAGCAGGGAGAAGATCCTCCGTGCAAGGTAACGAAAAATCCGTCAATTCCAAAAACGGCATCGCGTGTACCACTTCGACGAGCCTTGTGTCGATGTCGCGAGCGACTCAAGGGAGGCACAAGGCTCGGAATCAATACCGAACAATTACAAGATCACGCAGAGCAACCTCGAAAATTCGAGATCTACCGGACACCGGACCTCAGTAGAAAATCGAGGATACGCGAGCTCTGGATTCTCGTCCCAACTCTCGGTGTCTCCTCCACAGCATCGTTCTCGTCTTTGTTTCTTTATTTTCGGTTATTTTCTTCATCCTCCTTGAGCCGCGGCTCCTTTCTGTGGTGTGTCCTGGTTCCTTCTCCGTCTTCCTCTTCCAAATTAACTTAATACCACCGGGCAAACGTTCTGCACGGAGCCCGACCTCCCACCCGTGGACCGACTTTCTGTCAGTCTGCCGACCTGGCGTGCGAGTTATTAGCGGGTTCCACAAAGCCGTCGGCGGGATCGAGTTGTCCCCTCCAGCGGTTCCCGTCCAGCTGCTCTCAGAGCTCAAAAGCTGCCGCTTCATCACCGACATCAAGTTGAGTGATACCTTGTCCCGGGACGCAGAACGTTTTGCTCTGGATGGCTTCTTGGTAATTGCCAATCTCTGCGGTAGCCCTCAAGCCTCATTCTCCTGGAGAGACTCTACCCTCACCACTACTACCACACCACCACTACTACCGCCGGCCGGCAGTGGCGGCTCACTGCTTGCCCGTCGTCCTGGAGGTGGTGGTGGTCTACGTTTTTGGGAGATACCTCTGATACCCTCTCAGACTTTTCCCTGATGGCAGCGCTACGGGTCGTTCGTTGGCTGGCTGGCTAGCGGACCGACGGACGGCCGACGGCTGAACCCTGCGATCCCCCGCCCTTATTCTTTCCGCGCGGCTCCTGCTCGACCAGAGAAGGACTTTATGACGTTATCGTAAAAGCCATCCAGCTGTGGTTCGGCCGGCAAGTTTTGTCAAGCCCGCTTAATAACTGGCAGCCCGCGGAGGAAAAAGCTGCACCGCTTTTTGAACTTTACGCCATCCGAGAGAGTCAGGGGAGCTGCTCAAAGCGTGCGGCTCCATCCCTGGACTCTTATTTAACTCCTCTTTCTGCTGGTTTTCTCCCCCTCGCTTATCCTGGCTGGCTGGCCGGCAGGCCGACTCGCTCGCTGGCTGGCTGGCAGAAAGAGACACCCTGGATCCTAGCTCTGAATTGGAGTCCGATTGGAGCCTTTGTCGTCGTCGCCGTCGTGTGGTTCTCGAGGTTGGATTAGAATATTATATTGGTGGATACAGTGAAGACTTGCCGTCGGCGGCGGCGGCAGCTGCCGTGGTTGTCGACTGCTTTCTGTTTGCCCTGATCGCTAATGAGGACGGTGAGCGCCAGCCCACGAAACCAGCCTCATAGTCGACTTTTGATTAAACCACCCAGGGCCGCTAGAGCGACTTTGAACCGCTGAAATACCGAGACCCATCGTTTCAACGAAGTGCTACCTCCATCATGAAATCTTGTGTTTTCGCTGACCAGGGGTGGGGAAGTCGACGATGTTCTTGCTCTCAATTTTCCGGACCGTACCGACGATTTCGAATCGACTCGCAGGCTGGAGGCGCTCATTTACTCGATGTCTAGGCGCTCTCGTATGGAAACGGAGTCGCTTGTACGCGGATAAGTTCGGCTCAACTGTTGATGGTCATCCAGATAATGGTCATTGTTGGGATAATGATGATGGTCTCGGTGACGAACGAGTCGAAAGAAAAGAGAAAATAGTGGATGCGGCAGCGAGCAATACGATCCCTTGCGATACCGAACGCTTGACCGACCGGTGTATCTTTTCGTCCAGCTAAAATAAAGCCATAAAAATCCTACTCCCACTGCTCCGATATCGAATGACAGCTGACCTCTGAGGCTTTTTCTCCCCGATCCACCGACGGGTGCGAGCCAATGGTCGAGATAGAGCGGTCGAAACAAACATACGAGACAACAACGACGGCGGCGACGACAACAACAACAAATTGGAAAGAACACATCGCGGAGAGTCTTCTTTCGACTTTAGAAGCTCGGGGATGCATCTCACCGCTGAGAACGAGCATACTCGAGGAATGTATGCTGAGGATTTGGAGATCTGATCGGTAGTCCCCGAAACAAGCCTAGGGACGAATCGTTCCGCATTGAAAATCTATGAAGATTCTCCATGTCGAAATTAGCCTCCTGACCTCTCGTTCCTCCCTCTCAGTGCCTTCGCTCGCGCGTCGGCTTCGCATTCATACAGGCAAACTGAATCGCAAGCCGAACAGTCGCGTAGAACTCCTCAAAGTCAGCCAACCAGTGAGCTGGGGTCGGCCGAGCTCGAGTGAATTTCGCCTCGGTCATTCAGTGGGGGGAGACTGCGGGAACGAGGGGGACGAGCGGGAGGCGACGGGAGGGAGCACGGGAGATCGGGTCGCCGCTCGGAAGGACAGCTCACCATGTCAGCATAATGGGTGTCGAAGGCTATCAGATTGGACACTACCACAGTCGCGGCGCACCGTCCCAAGATATATGGGTTCGGGGTGGGTGCATCATGCACATATCTGACGCGGTCGCAGAAGACGCTCCAGTGTTCGACGGGCGGCTCTCGTTCCGAAAGTCGCTCGTCGCCGAGGTTCCTCTCGGTCAGTGACGAAAACAGACTTGAGACTAAAATTCTCAGGGGTCGCATTTTTTTACCCCTGATTCGACTCGAAAAAGGACTGCTCGGAAGCGGTGACCACGACCGGAGGCGATGGCAGCGAAATCCACCACATGCTTCTCCTACGTTGAGCCGAGGCTGACGACACTGCGTACGGGAAGAAGCGAGCGGCGTCCCCACGTGGCTCTGAAAGTGCGGCATTCTCACGCAGGGACAGACCTTCTCTTGCATGTCAATGAGTCCTCGCTCGATGCTCCTCGCACTTCGCATTATGCGGTCGTCCGAATGCGGAGCTGTCACAAAACACGCCACCACCGAAAAACGTTTCTCGAGCCCAATTCTGTGGAAGTATCTCGGAGGCTTGTCTTCGTGACATCCTCCGCGTCCTGATGAACGAAATTCTCCAAGACGTAACCACTACTTCCCTCTGGCTTGCGACACGTGTTTTATGGTACGGTTAAAGAAGCCTGCGATCTACGGATACCGTCCACGGATTATTCGTGTGTCTTAGGAACTGTAGTGGTAAGAAACGTGTGCTAATGGTAGGCGACGTTTTTCTTGTGAGCGGCGAACTGCCGGCAGTGACTTCTATGAACCGATACGCTAGAGCCGCACAATGAACAAAAGTTTGTTCTGAGGATTCCGTAGTTCCTCTACAACCGAACGGACCATTCATCATGATCCGGTATAATTTCTTTTTTCTCTCTTGTTGTCGGTTACGGCGACGGACGAGCCGTGTTCTTCCCGGCGGCAGATATGAGCTCAAGACGAAAACGAAAACAGCGCCAACAACCATTAGTTTCCGAATGTAGGAGTCGTTGGTGTCGTTGCTTAGGTGAGTTGAGATGAACCGGGTCGCTGTTTCTCCTGCCGGGGCGTCAGTAGCGGCGGAGCTCGTGAGATCTGCTTGCCCGATAATTAGCGTCCCATGCTGCTCTACACGATGTTTCGGTCGCGATTGCGGCAACGTCTCGTGCATGTTCTCATATAATGATGACAGTAGGAATAATTGTGATGATCGACGAAGCACCAGTAGCGATACTGCGCGCCGGATCCCTCGGAGATCGCGAACACTCTCCACCCGGGAAGTGTGTTCCATGACCGGTGTACCTTTCGCCAGTGTTCCATCTGAGGCTACGCAGGAATTATTCCAACAAACCACTCGTCCATTCAGTGCGCGGACGCCATTGTCGTCCTCGCGTCGCGAGCGAAATTCGGTGGTACGTCTTTGCCTTTGTCCACGTCCTTCGGAGTCTCCGCCCCTTTCGTCGATGATAATTGATATTTTCATCGGCCGTCTCGCTGTGTCGCCATTCTCTCACAAGATGCTCCCGACGTTCATTCGTCCGCACGTTCTGGATGATGTCGACGGTGGTGATGATGATGATGATGATGATGATGCTAATGCTCATAATGTCCTTTTGTCCTTTAACAATGAAATTACAACGTCTCAGGTGGCAGCCAGGTGCTCGTCGAAGAATCGATAGCGACAACCGACCGACGTTCGATTGTTGTCTCTGCACCGTGGTCGATGTTCTTGTTAATGGTGATGAGGTTTACCATCGGCATTCCGATAAATCTCCAGAACGGTAATGGCGTCGACACAGTTTTCGTGAATCCAGTGTACGCACGGCATCGTACATTCACGAGAAAACCAAACTGCCATTGACATCTTTTTCCCTTCGATACGAGAAAATGCGAGGGAGAGGGACCGAGGCATTGGCCCTAGATGTCGATATCGTGCGTTCCTGAAAAAAATCCCCGAAGGACTCCTGCGAGGCCGAAACGAAGCGAGGTCCCTTTCTTCGAATTCACTCAAAAAAATCCAGAAGCCACAAAATCATCACCGCCGAGAGCTCAACGGGTCGCGTGCAGCCGAAGTTTTCGCGACTGGCAGAGTGCAGGACGTTGCGGTCGCTCCAGAGGTCAACCTCGATACCTTATTGTTGAGGTCGTGGCAGTTTTCGTTTCGAACATCGACGGCTCCCACCACAGAGGAAGATTGAAACCCAGCTGGAGCTGCGGTTTTCGCATAAAAAATGGCGGAGGAAGTCGCCGACTAGTCTGCTAGAACCGGAGTCAACGAGGAAACCACCGACGACCCGTCTGCGCAAGCATACTCTGCTTGCGGCTTGGCACAATGGCGATTTCTTGACTACACATACTGGACGTTGAAGACCGCCGCGACAGGCTCGATATCGAAAATGAGCTCTGTCCCAACGATCACTTTCGAATTGACTCGTTTTGACGGGTAGCCCTGCATTGATCCGGCTCGTGGGGGCAACAACTCCTTGATCGGGCGGACCGCGATAGCGTTAAGTAATCTCAAAGGACACTCGGTGCGTGAGTGAAGCCACCCATTGGGTAGATCAGAGGCTCTTGCTCGCTTGGGTGGTGGGTAGGTGGGTAGCAGGCCACCTACCTCCTACCTAAGGGAGAGATCGGCCAAGATTTCAGTTAGGCAGGCAGGCGGGCAGGCGAGCAGCCAACAAGCCAGTCAGTAAAGCAACCTACCAACCCCGAGCACAGCTGTCTTTCGGGTGACTGCTGGAATAGAACACAGCACCGAGCGAGGAGCGACATGTCAAAATATTATGGCTTAGTTCACCCTGTACGACGAGAGAGTGAGCAGCCACACAGTCAGCCGGGTTGGCAGGCAGCGAAGCAAGCAAGCGAATGAACGAAACGAATGAGCGCGCGACCAACGACGAAGCTAATTCGCTTCTGATTCCACCATATCCACCAGTCCACTCGCTGACTGAGCAACAACCTAAAGTCACTCTGTCAGTCAAGGAGCCAAAACGAGAGCTTTGTGACCATGAAAAACTATCGCGCGCGTCAGGATTTCCTTGAGTCGGATCCGCCGATCGACTCTGCCGCGATCGCCACGCTCCCGCAGACTCGGATGCAACAAGCCGAGTTATGAACGAATGCCGGAGCTCTCCATGTTGGTCTTGCTGACGCTGCACCGCTGTCAGATTGGATTGAGGTTTATTTTTTTGCGCAATCACACAACAATGACGAGCCACGGTCTGGCGGTGAACTACTAAACGATTTCGGGGATTTGCGGCGAATGCAACGGCGTTGTTGACGACAACGACCGCCAACATCACGTTAGAGGATAAAATGTCGAATGCGACGTTGTAAAGCGAGCTCGCCGGTTCTTCGATCCTCTGTGATCCGCCGCCGCTGCTGCTGCTGCTACTTCGATGTAGTCTGTGTGAGAGTGCAACAACGGCCAGCTTGCGAGTGGCCGGCTTGTCGATGCTGTGCTCAGCGTATCTAATAATGTTGTCTTCAGATCTCCGATGCTGATCCGATGTTGATCCGTATTTATTTCCCCGACAAACCAACCGCTGTCGTCGTTGCCCGCCGCTTCGCAAACCACCCCAGCAAACATCTAAGCCAGTTGCGAGCGAACAGACAGGCGAAAAAGCTTCCTCTGAGAATCACCGATTCGAACGACTTCTTCACACGTTGACGGTGAACGTAAGATCTCGAATCGAATTGTGAGATCTCGAATCGAACAGGGCCCATCCGCAGCTCCCCGATTCCCGTCTTCATAATCACGGGGAACGACTAGAATGAATGCGAAGGCGGTATCTGGAGAAATTGCAAGATGAGCAATCTCTCAGAATTCCCTAATTCTCCAGAAATGGGGAAGATTTTCCGATCGGATCTCCGATCTATCCCTTGTTACGCTCCTGAATCGGTGATTATTCCATCCCTGACCCGCCCCGGGATCGTCTCTGGAGATGCTCGTCGATGAATAATCGGCAAATCGGATCAGGCTCAGCGAAGTCACAGATCGTAAAATTTACACCTCGGTTTCTGAACGGAAGGTTTGATTTTGGCTTTTCTCGTGTTCTCCCATTGCTCTTGTTGTTGTCGGCAGCGGCGGTGGCCGCGACGACCAATGTCATCATCGACAATAGAACGGGATTAACTGCTTAGAGCCCCGTTCGGTCTGCGCCGAGCCGATCAAGCGAGCAACTGAGCTCGCTCGGTATCCAGTTGCTTCCACCCGGTAGGCAGAAGCTCGCTGGATACTTTGAGTACGTACCTGGTCGGAGCACAATGACTGAGTGAGCCGAGCAATCAAGCAAAGAAGAAGCGAAGAATTCAGCTTGCGAGTCGAATAGCAATTTTTATGAGGTTCCTCCGTTAACATCCGAGAATGCTGCGTGCACTTCGCTCTGTGTTGCTCTCTGTTGACAGCTTAAGCTAAAAGTCAAACAACATCTGCGCTTCGGTGGCGTAGCGATACTCGGTGAAGGTGGTGGTTTATGCGGCCATCGGAGGTGGTGGAATCGGTAACACTTCATGAAGTGGTGAAACCACACAAACCAAATATTTTCTTAACAGGTTCTATCAAAGCAACGAAATTGATTGTTTTGCTTGTGGTGGTCGCGGCTCATGAAGACTACCTGCTGCCGCTCGGGCGGTCGGCTCTGCGCAGGTCGTCGGAGCACAGGTGTCTGAATTCTCGATTCGGCAGGAAGTGCTTCCATGACAGACGTGTGTTTTTGCAAGGGAACAAAGCTCAGAAAAATCCACAGCATCTCAAGACGGGGAGAAACAAGAAAAGAAGGATCGATTGAGAGTGGAGGAGTGCGCGACGACCATACTATCATGAAGATTCTCGCCGGCCCCTCCACATGAGACGACCTTGTCTTGGGGAATACGCTTCTCGATCTCGTCCACTGACACGGTACTCCTGCACGACACCGGGTTTCTCTGATATAGCTCAATATCTGTATCTCGGACCGAGAGAGAGTCGAGTCCACCCGATCTTCCCTGTGTGGATCGAGCACTCTGCGAACTTCATTTTAAAGAACGTCACTACTTGGAGCGATGTTAGTTTTCCCGATGATGCTCATTTCGGGGCACACGAATATACGCGGACGGATTTTCCGCAGCCCGAGAGAGGAGTCATCATGGTGTTTGGAGGCAAAAGAATACGTCTGCTGAGCTTTCCGCACTCGAATCTTGGTAGACGCTGGTGAAGACCGGAATTCTTGCACGCCTGCTCGCGCTAGATCGAACGACTCGGGTATTCTCGAAATCTCTTCATGCTTTGGACCGGGGTTTGCTCTTTCACTTTGGTCGCTTCCGCATGGAAATCCGAGCGAGTGAAAACAAGAGACGTTTGGGTAGAATGACGATCCAGGGAGGAGAATGCGTCACGAAAGGATTGCAAGAGACCGTAGCAGGAGAAAACATCCACTTCAAGGGCGTAGAGACGACAGGGGCTTGTACTGTCGAGGAAGGGGTACCGGCAGACATGACAAGGGTGACGCCTGAGACAGAGATGAGAAAAAAAAAGGGGGAACAACCGAACACAACCCCGTGGCGCCTGGGAGGAATCGTATTGCTGTTGTTGTTCCCGTCGGAATCGGACGATTTCGGCTTCGTCTTTGAGAGAGCTCACAATTCTACCAGGACACCACGATTCCCGTAGTCCGATGTACATTCCCTCTCAGATATTCCAATCCTGCGTACGAAAATATCCCAAGAACTCTCCTGTTTAGCACTGATCTCCGGAATTCTTTCCTGCGTGGAACAAGACGGGATCGCCAACAAATTCAATCGTTCCGACGAATGGTTTTTCGCACTCTCGTGCGTTCGTAAGTGCCGTGCCACTGCGAACCATGCGGTGAGCGGTGGAGAACTTGAATTCATTGATTTCTAACCACGCTTTCTTTGCTCTTCTTTCAGGTAAGATTACCGTGAGAAAGTCGGCCTGTGATTTTTACCTATGACTCTCAAATGAAGAATCGAGATAAAAATCCACAATTCACTGCGGAACAAACGAGATGTGTTTGTTCAACAATGGCACCGCCACCAATGACGCAGTGCTGGCGGCAGTACTGCGTCGGACCCTCGACGTGGGTGACAAGCAACATACCGAATGGCCCCTCGGATTCAGTTGTTATTATCCGGAACGGAATACGCGGCTTGCGTTGACGGACTCGCCGAATGGGTCTCTTTCGGAGGCGAAAGCGCGAGAGAGACGCTCAAGTAGTAAGAACGAACTTCATCCATCCATCCACCTGCTTTCAGTTATTCTGGGTGGTCTTATTGAAGTGCCAACCTCATTGAAGCGCGGCTGGCTGGCCGCTGCTGCCATAAAACACCATAAGCGTCTACCGCGTAAGCTACCAAATGACGAAACCCGCCGAATAGATGGTCGAGTGACGATCACGGTTGTCTTCTTCGAGGGAATGACCCAATTATGTGAGAGGAGGATTATTAGCGCGAAAGTCATGCGACGAGTTTCGTGCTGCACATCTACATGGAAAGAGGTTCTGATCTCTCAGTCAGTTGGCGAATTCGCTCGAGGAGCTGCCCGACTCTCCAAATTTTCCCTCCGTTCTCCCTCGCTATCGATTCCTAGTAGATTGTTTGAACCCGTTTACGGATCTCATTCATGCTCAGGGAGATCGACCGTATTCAAATATCGGGCTTCGTTCGATGATCCGAACTGAGGCATGTCGACTCCATCATCAACGTGATCATTGAGGAGCTCTCGACGACGACTACGATGATGATGATGAAGATGATCACTTGCTGTCAGTTTCTTGCTGAAGATCGCCCGAGTCAGTCAGTCAGTCAGTCAGGTCGTCGAGTAATCGTCTCTAACGTAAAGAGCCGCCAGAATCGAGGCCTCTGACATGTCGTTCGACATTGTTGTTGTTGTCGTCGTCGTCGTTGTTGTGGACGTCGAACTTCTTGTTGCTGGCTGTGGCTACGGCGGTGGCTACCGTGGCCCTTCTGATGGCGCTTAATGGCGATTTTATTCAGGAAAATATAGACGACTCCGGAGCAGCATCAGAAGAGGAAAAAGACGACAACGAGGTGTGGTCGTCGAATTGGGCGAGTCGCTCGCTCGGTGGACGTCGATCTTGTTGGTAACAGCAGCGGCGGCGGCGGCAAGTGCGGCTAGCAATGCTCCAACATGACAGCGGTAGCAGAATCAGCGGCAGTTTGGATCATCGGATACGAAACTACGCGGCTACCGACTTGCGGGTCGCTTGGTGGCTCGCCGGCCCGGTCGATCGGCCTTCTCAGCCGGAGGACCGACCGGGTTAAAGCTCAATTAATCAACAATACGTCTGATATGCCCGTTCGGTATCTCTCACGCGGAAACAGTCGCGCACACGGACAGAAACGCCTCCGTGAAGGTTCACGCTTCACCGGAGAAAATTGAATCACTCCATATGATATCCGTCAAAGCATATTTTACGGAATCGATCTGTTCGAGGCGGATTGAAGGACTGCCCGACGCGGAATCGTAGATTGCTCGCTTCGAAGTTTGTGAGAGCTTTCAATGCGGACACAATCACTCATTCTTGGCGCTGTGCGGTCCAGAGAAGGAGAAACCAAACCGAAAGCCTCTGAAGAGCAGATGACGGCCTCGTGTTAATGACGTGCTCACTCGGCATCGACGACATCGCACAAATAAACAAACTCACTCACATCATGCAGAGCAGGCATTCGACGGGGAGCTGCTGAAAGAAACATCAGAGATAGCATCTTGAACGGTCTCTATCGTGACTCGAGACGGCTAAGTCAATAACGTGAGCTCGGTCCTCAGTGGCCGCGACGCGGACCTGTCCGGTAGTGACGGTAACGCGACGGTAGACCGACGTCAGTGGCATGGCGTTGTTCACTACTTTCATCAGCGTGCTTCGACATGATCGCGGTGAGAGCGCCGTGTCGTGTTTATCACTACTGTGTGTTTTCCCGTCTTGTTCGACCGGGCAGACGGGCAAGCGAACGAAGGAGTGAGCGACATCGTGTCCGACTGTGGTGACTCGCCGAGTGTCTCGAATTTGAAATGCAAATTCTTACGCCAGTGAGCTCAGCTGCCCGCCTACCGTCAGGCTACTGGCGAAGCCGCCGACGGACTGTTCCAACGACGTCCGCGCCTTCGACCTATGGAAGAGGAAGCGTGGCCAGGACCGTCCTGCCTTGCTTGCGTCGGCGTCCTGTTTTCGTTGCTCCTGGCTTCTCGATGTCTCATGCTTCAATTCAATGCGAAACTCGATATCGCTTCCGAGATCGAATCTTGGATTTTTTTCCCATTCGGAATTCCCGAGTCGGAAGTACTCGGTACGTCGGCGGGTCTCGATCGTGGACGACCGAACGAAACCTTGTCAGTCGAGTCGACTTCAAATCAGGTTGAGGTCCGCTCCCCGGGAAAAGTGGAGACCGTCGGCGCTCCTCTCGCTGCCGCCGCGATCATCGACGACGGAGTGATGCCCTCGAGACTGTGGTCCGGAGAGGCAAACCACATCGAATATGCTAATTGTGATTTCCAATCAGCAGCGAGTCAGCCCGACGAACCCCCGAGGAGTTGTTCGCGACGAGATCGCAAGCGATAGCCAGCTCGGAGGAGCAAGCGAGATTCTCAACCGGATCCACTCTCCCAGAGGATGATCCATCTCGATGACATTTGGGGATGAGCATTACGAATCGTTAATCCGGAATCCTAGCATCCAGCAGCGGCGGCACTGAGTCCTCCAGCGACCAAAAAAAAAAACGCGGAACTCTGAGCAGATGAGCTGCTCGCCACCAGTGGACGCTCGCCAGCCAATAGAATGCAGACTCATACGCATCGAATCCGAGAGAAGACGACAGTTCGAGGCCAGGGTTATAATCCTTAAAAAAGCGGCGCATCTGCCAGTCTGTACAGAGTTCCACTTAAACTACTTATACTCGATGCGGACGACTCCGACCAACCGTCTGTGAGGTTGGCGAGTCTCTGTCAAGGTAGCGAGGAAAAAGAGAAGGAAACCAAATCCACACCGAGGCGCTCGTTCCGGATCCTTCTCAACGAAGACGGCGATGAATCCACGACGGTCCGTAGAGTAAATCGTCTTCGGGGGCCGCCTAAATTCTTTGCTCCTGTGTCTCTATAATTAGTCAAGTATTTCATTGAGTAATTTTTCTTGCGAATGAAATAGCGGTGTCCGCTCAATTGTTGGTTAACGGTTGACCGTGCTCGAAGTTTTCTTGTTCGCACTGTTTTTTCGCCAAATTGTGAAAGTCAGCTCTTACGGTTGAACGAAGTACGGGAGGCCGCGAAATGTCGTCGCACTCCGGGTCGACTCGCAGTCTTCGAAGCAAAAGTTTCGATGCACTCCGGTCCTGAACTCGATCGAATCATCGGCTGAGCTCCCCCCTGGTTCTGGTTTTCGTACGATTTTCCGATTGGCAAGAAATTCAAAGGGCATCGGACAACTAGAGTCAAGTGGCAGCGAGCGAAGGTATCTTGTTTTCGGTGTTTGGTCGCTTTGGTCAGCCGATTCTTCTGGCTCCTCTTTGATGATCGTGTGATATTTGCAGAAACATTACGGACAAGCGTCACACCTTGTTTCGGGGCCTCCAAATCACCATTCGGTAGCTGGATGACGACGACGCTGTAGGAGAAAACCGAAGAAGGCCCTCAATGAACTTCTTCGTTTTTTCTCCCTCGTTTTTGCTTTGCGTTCGTTCCGATGATCGACACGAAAGCTCGTCGCGGATTCACGCTAAGCTCCGGTGTCTTTTTCGTTTCTGATCCTCCGGGTCCCGATGGACGATGAGGACGACGGCGGAGGCGGCGGCCGCGGCATACCGTCGAGAGCCTTGATCCTCGGAAAAATGCACTCCTCCCGAGCCGTTCGGGACTGCTGCCAGAGTGCAGAAATCACCCATCATCGGAACAAGAAAACTCGTTTCCGTAAACCGCAAGGCTGTCTCATTATTAGCAGCGACAGCGATCGGCCCTGTGTCGCCAGGAAAGAGAACGAGTGGGAAAACTCATGCAAAAATAGCTTCGAAGGGCCCCCGTAAAGAAACTCGAGATCCGGTCTTACTTCCGGTCGAGGACAGAGGACACTGGGAAGTGTCTCAGAGGAAGTTTCGGAGGGGAGGTCGTTCGCGCCGGTGCAGAGAAGTCTTCCGGGGGTCTGAGGAACATCGGGAAGATGTGCGAATGGAGCAAGGGGGATTCCGGACGCGACGGCACGGGGATCTTACGGACGGGGGACATCGGAGGGCCACAGGGGAGTTCTTTATTAAAATATAAGTGCGTCTTCGCTGGCTCGCTGCCCGTTCGCTCGCTTGCTCGCTCGACCAGTCGTCCTTAGTCTTTTCTTCGCTGTTCCCCCTGGCATAAGAAGTCCCGACCAGCTAGATAATGAAGCGTCTCTCTACGAGAGAGCCCCTCTTCCCCATCATATATTATTACTCCTTCCTTCTCGTCGTATTATTGTTTTAATAAGAATGGACCAGTTGATCCGTGTGTGTGTGTGAGCGGGATTAATAATATGATCACCAAGGGATCTGGGGAAAGGCCGTCGCCGCTGCCGTCGTCGTCGCATGAAGGGCTAGGCCATTGAATGTTGGTCGGTGGCTCGCTCGCTCGCTCAGTTGGTCGTTCGGTCGACCGGCCGGCCGGCAGGCTCACTGCTGCATGCTTGAAGAGTACGGTGGATATGCCGGGTGTGGAGAATACGGTGGATAGATTCGAGGGAGCAGAGCCGGGAGCGAAAAAGGCGGGGGTTCATATGAAGGAGCCGTCAAGCCTTCAATAGATGTCAGTTGATGAGCGATTGCTTCTCTTGATTTCTCCCGCTCTCACTTCGCCTGATGAAGGCTTGGATCAACGAGGGCATTCTCTGGACAAAATCCACCCACCGTGGCCGGCGCGCCGGCCGGCGGGTCTCCCCGCCCTGAAAACCATCTCCTTATCCTCCATTATTGCGTTGACAAGCACTTCGACAACTGCCTACGACATAATGAAGATAGATGAATTGGTATATGAATGTGTCCCGACTCAATCGAGAGGATACTGAGCTCTCCCGTACTGTATTCTCAGGAATCATCCCTACGGCTGTCTCTGATTCGGGAATTTTCGTGGGAGGACCGATTCTCTCTCAGGAAGATCACGAGAAGTGAACATCCTCGGTATAGGTCGAAGGTATCGCCCAACGAACCGCAGCACGCCGCAGAGCCGGAGCTGTGGGTTGCGTCGAGCCGCAGGGTTTCGACAAGCTTTCATGCCTGCTCGCTGCTGCTTTCGCCGCACAATTCGTTCACAATCAGAACAGCAGACCGAGCTCGTCAAGTCTGACTGAGCTCCGGTCTCTTGGGTACCGAGGGCATTTTTGCTCTCGACGAACAAGTGAGAGAAACAAACACGAAGGAGAACCCCCCTCGAGCCTTGAGAAGGAAAAGAAAGAAAAACCAATGCAAACCCCTGCTGCGTTCCGATCCCTCGACGCAAACCGGCTTGGGCTCTGGGGTAAATTTAGCGTGAGATTTGAATCAGATTATCTGCGCCGAGATACGAAGACTCCACCGAGGCATTCGGTGGGCTCGTCAATTGACAGTTCTTCCCCATTCTCTCCATCGACGTTCGAGGAACGAGAGCGTTCTGGATGAGGATGATCGCCAACAGAGCGAGCTCGGGACCGGGGAGCTACAGATGATGCAGAAAAAAGAAGAACTGGATGCTGGTTCGATGGAGATTCCGAGCTCAGATCGACTATATTCGATCGGGTACCGTACCGATAGACATTCGGAAGGTTTTGAGCCTCTTTTGAGTTTCTCAAACGATCGGCCTGATTGTCCATCACTTGATGTGTCAATTCCAAGCGGACTTTATTTGAGCCCCTCAAAAGTTAGACTTGGAGACACTCGTAAAGGAACGTCGCTTGGCGAAACGATGAAGGTAATTTCAAAAGTTTGTTTGCTTCTGTTTTCCATTTCTGTCGAGGTGGTTTCGGTCAGCCGCTTAGTCGTTCCCCGTTGTTCTCGGGCGCCCGTGAACCCGCATTGTCTAATTAGATATTCTGACCGCGTGGCGCATTCTTTTCTTCAAACTCAGATTCAGCTCCATTTCGTGGGGAATTTCTGCTAAGTGTCTGAGTTTGTTCATCCGGTGATGTGTCATTTTTCTCGAGCAAGACTGCTCTGTTCTGCCGGGGCCCGCCTCGGAGCGCTTCTCTCCATATGCGTTAACGTATTCGCTACAGCAGCGTTGCGCCTAATCGAGATCCTGAATGCTGGCGTGGCTGGTTCTGGATCCCGCAGGCTCGAAAGACGATGACGAAGACTCCGCAAAGACAATTCAGGATACTCTTGAGCGATATTCTTGAAGTCTCTCATGGGGGGGGGCGATTCAGTCGATGTCGAGTCGCGTGGAATTCGTCCTCGATTCGTCCAGCCCAACGTTCCTCGCCATTTCGGCCAAGAAATGAGTAGGCTCGACTTTGAGTTCCCCCCTTGTCTTTCTCATCGACACTCACAGATGTATCCATCGGCCAGGAGGGAGGAGAGAACGAGAAAATAACGACGACGACTAGCATCGATTCAGCAAGATGAATTTCGTTGGTGCCGAAAGCCGAAACGGTTATTGGCAGTGGAGATCATTCGGCCGCTCGGATCGCTAGCTTCTTCTCTCGTTGCTTGTCCACCTTGGACAAGTGCAGCCACAGCGGCCGAAAGAGATGAAGGTGTGGCCGTAGCTGCCGCCGCGGCAGCCATCGAGTGGGTTAGGTCATAATTGCACCAACAGCCACAGATAGCAATGGCGAGCTGTCCGTGTTTCTGACTGTCGGCCACAACTGTCATTTGCTCCAAGTTCTTCGGATGGTCGCTCTCCTGGCTTATTTTGCTTGGCCACTCGCGTCGACTCGAGGCTTGGTGAATGTTTGGTCGGTCGGTCGGACGTACGGTCGAATGGAAGGATCGACGCTCGCTTGCTTGTCCGGCCGATTTGTTGGTCGGACAGCATTTTGCAGCGGCCGCGAGCGAGCGAATGCGGTCGATCGACATATTTTATCCCGAATGAGTGTTTTATGCAGCGGGTGTCATTGCCTGAGCTGGGGGACTTCTGGGACCTCGATCGAACATTTCGCCTCGCTGTCGTTCGCCACCAGGGAGAGTTCGCACGATTTCTCGACGATAATGTCTCGACTCGAACCCAGAGAAATTCGTGTTCGGGTTTTCTGGAATCGATTCTCAGGCGGGACGATTCGAGTTTTTCCGTCGAAGAGATCTCCCTTGAGCTTAATGAGAGCGATCTGACTTCTTACCGACGGGCTTGCGGTCGACTTCACCGAGCGAGTGAGCTATGCAGATATCCCAAGTGTCCAAAGAAGAAATGAACGTACCGGCAGGCCGGGTGGTTGATTCATTGGATACTCGCGACGCGACATTCTTGTTTAAGTGGCGACCGCAATAGTTGAGAACATGTCGTCGTGTACCCCCTAATCGCAGCCGCACCCATAGTGCGCTGCTGCCGACGACATGAAGTGCATGCAACAACAGCCGCAGACTGTGAAATTTCTGATGTTGTTGCTGCTGCCGCTGCCGCCGCTCAATTTCCCTACGACACATCTATTACACCCGCCACTACCGAAAGGAAGCAGAATGGCACTGAAGCAGACGGGGTGTTCGTAAAGGCAGATGGGTCGCGTCTCTCTTCTCTTAGGAAGGCTTTCGGAAGTAGAGTCGAGGGCGAATATTTCCGTGGCCAGCAGGAGATTCTCGTCCGTCAAGTAGGGCAAGTAAAGTACTTCATCCAACGGATCCGTGACTGACTTGCTAACCGGCCAGACGGTTGTCTTTGGTAAGTGGCAATGCACGAACGGCCTGTGAGCAGGAAGACGGTGAATTCGCGCAGTTTGTCGGGACATAAAGGCTCGAGAGCAGTTTGGGAGGATTGTCGTCGTCAATCGTGGGAGGGCAACAAGACGAAACAAAACGCTCAAACCGTCCAAAGAAGAGCGGCGGAGATTTCACAAACAATTGTGAGAATCCCACCGCTCCTGTCGTACCGGGCGAATTCCGAAGAGACGCTTCTTGAGGAAATACGCCTCATCGGATCGCGGTTTCTGTCGGCTCAGAAGCAGCATCGAATTTCTGATTGTATCAAGCTCGGAACATATCGGCGGAATTTATCGCCTGCTAATGCATCACAAGAATACCTCGGAGACATGGGGCTGCCCAGCGCTCGGCTGTTATTTAGTTGGATGGAATAGAAATGAACACTGACAGACGACCACATTCTATCAGCCAGCACCGACGAATGCGGAGTCAGCACTTTGTCAGTTCCCCCATCGTTTCCCTGTTATGTATACGGGACGGGTTTTGTGTCTGACGTTTCTTAATGTGGTGTCGGTGGCGGCAGAATCACCACCTAGAATCGCCACCACCACCGCCACCGCCGCCGCCGAAGTCGAGCTTTCGAATAACATCGAGCTCGGACAACCTAATAGGTCAGTCAGAAATCACGACTCATAAAAATAATCGGAGCAATAAATTAAGCGGTGGCTTGAGTAATTTCAGCAGAGAGAAATTTCACTGCTGCCGTTCTAGTCGACTTCGAATCCGCCGACTTCAACTACAACTGAGTCGGCCGCTTTCCCTGATCGCGGTTGTCAGAATGACACTGAAGCGGGCGCGAATTATGACTTCTGGGCCCGCATCGGTGTCGTCTGCGCTGTCTAAACTGCAACAAGAACAACAGGAAGAAAAATTCAAAACTTCATCTTGTGCTGCCGATGCCACTCCATGAAATTTTCTCCCTACGGCTGCCGCTGTCCGGCTGTCCGGACGCATAAATCTTGGTTAGAAGTCCGCTCGACGTCGCCTGTTCCTCTTCGGGCGAGCGACGATCTTCGAGGCGGTTAGTCGTCGGTCGCGAACGGCGTCCAATGATGGTCGGCGACCATTTTGCCGAAATTCCATAGTGTTTGGGTTTTATCGGTGTTTTATGAAAATGTGCCTTCCCATGCTGTCATGGCGAAGACGTTCGCTCATAACAATTATCGTCGCTTCGAGAATGTAACCGAATCGCTTCTCGGCCCCCAGCACAACACTCGAAAGGAAACAGGAACTTCGCGAGCCGTGAGTTCAATCTCGGTCAGTAAATGAGTCTCTCATTAGATCTGCCAGAATATTCCGTTTCTGGATCCATTGCTCACATGTTCGAATCGATCCGGATCGAGTCTTTGTATCAGACCGAGCGAGGTTTTCGTTGGGAACGTCCCGTCGACGTACGGATCCGGCGAGAGAAATCGTTTCAAATAATTTATAATTTACTTCATGTCGTTCGCCCTTGTCGGTTCGGTGGTTTCCTTCTCCACCGATTGCGCGTTCGTCTACTCGTAGATGAGCCCTCGGTCAGTTGAAATCGAATCGGACGTGATAATCAAACGGTGACCGCTTAGCATGAATCGTTATGCGGGTATTTGACTAAGATACACTGACCGTGGCCGTAAGTGTTTCGGTCACGGCATCGCTATGAGCCTTGGCTGGGGCTTTGTTCAGCTTCAGAGTGTCTCTGTACATTCTTTCCTCTGGAGGACACAGGAAGGAATCCGGAGTACCTAGGTACCACCTGAGTCAAAGCTGTGGGATTTTCGCCGGAGCCGACCTCGCTAAGGTTTCCTACGCATGGCGATTCGGGTCCGCCGACTCCGTACGAGAGACCGAGCTATCGTGCCGCAAGGCATGCGAGGAAAAAGAAACGCGGGCGCGGCCGGGCCATCCAATATAGAGTACGTTTTGACTTTGCTCTCAATTTGTCATAATGTTAATTATGAAACAGCTTTTGCAGTAGCAGCCGGAGCAGCAGAAGCAGCGACGATCAAAAAGTGTCGCACTTGAGACCGTTACGGCGACTTAATGAATATTGTGCTCTGTTCGCTGGGCGAGACTTTACATACATGCATATTAGCGCATATTCTCTCAAACCATAACGCGCACATATGGTACCCATGGAAATGGTTCGCGCGAACGGAGCTCACATCGATGAGACTAGCGATGATCATTCCGACGGAGACGACGTCGACGACCACCTTAATGATTATGGAAAGAAGCTCGTGTACGAAAGTGGGCGAAAACAGATGAGCTGATCTTGCAAATTCCCCGATCGGATTCCATCTCGAGGATTCGCGGGAAGCGCCAATCGACGTATCGTTCCTGGGTATTGTAATAGCTCGGGGCTCCGGTGTGTATTCTCCACCTGACCGGTATCCTGTCCACTTGGCATAGATGAGGACGGCCGTTCTTTTTTTGGTCGTCGCTCGGGAGGCAAGCATGTTCGGTCACGAGTGAAATCCTTCTGCGTCGAGGATGCGACGAGGCGGCCTCACCCGTCAGGAAGGAATAAGGATTGGGAGAACATGCTCGAGAGGGCGTTATCTCGATCATATTGTCGCTACTTGGCTCGTCTAGCACCGGACATAGGATCTATCTCCGATGGTGCGACTCGACCGAGCTGCGAGGACGCTTTTTCGGTTTGTTCCGTTGTCTAATATCATCGTACTCCGTCGTCGTCGTCGTTGTTGTCAGTGTGTGCTGTAGCTCCCGCTATATTGCGATTTCCCGTAGGCGGAGGCGAGCGCTCAATATCTGATGTGACGCGGGAAAACCGAACACCGCCAGAGAGGGAGGAGAATCGCAAGCGGAGAAATAGACACCGGGACGCGGCTTCGAGGGTCACCCGCTGAGCCGCTCGATCCAAACCGAGTCTGAATATCTCCCTCTGTTTTTTCCTGTTTTCACCCTTCTCCACGATGAGTGAATCAGGCGAGAATCGAGTCGTCGCCGCCGCCGCCACCGACGACGATGGAAACGACAGTAACTCTAGCTTCCGATGACGCATTATCGCTCGAGTGAGATTCTTTTTTTTGTGCGCCTCTTCCCTCCACCACCACCGCTGACACCGATGCACCTGCACTCCCAACTGCCTCGAGAGCCTGTTCAAACCGCTCGGGCTCGCGAACGGCTTGCCGAGCAGCTTGCCATAGGGCTTGCGAAGCGTTCGATTGCGAGACAGATTAGAGCGATGCAATGCGAGCGCCGAAACTAACCGACGACGGCAGGCAGACGGGCAGGCAGACGGGCGAGCGAGCGACCGAGGGAGCTCGCGGATGAATGAAAGACTCCAAAAGAGGCGCATCTTCTGCACGCTGCCGATACCCAATTGAACGCGATTTGCGTCAGCTGTTCCTTGGAAAAATGAGCGATCCGGCAATGAAACCGAACTTGACGAAGTGGAGAAGCCCAGGGAAAGGAGAGGCTAGGGATCGAAAACTGCCATAGGAATATCTCGACGCGATGATTTGCGGAATCCGCAGAATAGCGAGAAATTTCGCGAGCTCGTCAAAGTTGAGTGCCCCCCTCACATCGGAATCAATCGCAGTGGGTTATGCCCGACTCGGATCCCATCTCTGCAAACTTGCTTCCTTCGGAATTTAGAAAAGTACGCTCCGACTAAAAGCTCCGAATCACCACTCTTAAGTGCTTCGGCAAGTGCAGGTGCCAGTGGTGGTCGAGTAACTCGTTTATAGGTTCCATATGACAGAAGAGAGCGTGAGGGTTGGCACAGGAATCGGCCAAGCGACCGACCGACCGACTTACTGACTGACTGCCGGGGTATGAATCACTTGATTGAATGAATGGCGGGGGGCGGATCGTCCGACGAGGCAGGCGAGCAAGCGGGCGAGATTTCTTTGTGGAGATCAAATGAAGCTGAAGTGCTATCGCATCCTATAGCAGGTGCATCTTGTGGTATCCTCGTAGCCTCCCCATACTCCTCCCTATCCCTCGTCGCGACCACATCGGGGAACAACTCTAGCGTACATCTTCAATGGACATTTCTCGGTTTGCTGCGTCTCTCGACTTGATAGCCAGATGGATGGGTTGCTGGCTGCCGACGGGCGCGTGAATTAAGCCACAAGCGTTAACGAAAGCCTGAGCGAGCTTCACTTTCGGTTAACGCTTGAATTTCTTCTCGGACGCTAATTATCCCTTGCCTCTGTCCGAAGTATTTTACTCTCCCGTTGTCCCGCGCGCTGCACCGATCCGTCTTGGCCGCCACATCACCGCCTTCCACTGGTCTTCTATCACCGCCTCGTTGGGTCCTGTGGCTCTGCGATTTCTGGACCCTGAGGGTTCTCTGACGCATCATACTCCGCAAGATCAGGCGGAATTTCTCGGACGACGTCATTCTTCCATTCGGATCGTGTTTCGCTCGATATGGAAACGCCTTCCGTGAGTTTCTGTCGACCGACACTCCATTGAGCTCCGAGAGGTTTGGGAACCCACGCGAATCGTTTCCGTTTCACCACAACATTATCGTGAATTTTCCGTTCGCCGCAGCGGATAAATTCCAGTGGTGTCCAGACCGAATCCGGCGAATCCGTTCCTATCGGACCGGCTCGCTCGAAGATGAATCACGCTCGAGTGGGGAGATGATTACTTAATCGCGGAACGAGAACGTGTTGATTCGAACGGCCGGATCAGTACGGACAGAGGCAACGGAAAGTAGAGGACACCGACCCATGAGGCTCCACGGGACGAGATATACCTGAACACGATGGAGGAATGAACGGGGAGTCTGCTCGTCCGAGCGTCCGTTCTTCGTCTCATAGTCCACCGAGTCAGTCGACGCGTCGTAGCGAGTCCCGGGGCGACGAGCGCTGTAATCGGTGTCATTACGATTGCCTCGGCGTGTAATTTACTCCGCAGAAAACAGAAGAGAAAAAAGCACGGAGAACGATGGTTGGAACCACCGACTTTCTGCCACAGATGTTGACGTTTATGCGGTTCATCTTCCGACTCTCGTTTAGTAAGCACCGATGTTCCCCGCGGCCACGAGCCCCACGCACCGATATCGCTCTCAGGATTCTGGCCGCGCCTTTTAGAATCACGTACGAGAAGAAGTCGTTCCGTCAAACGACTCGCCTACAGCGAAGCTTGTGGAACGGAGAAAATTCAGGTCCTGGTGAATTACCTGTACGGAAAATCGTCGGCGGATCCTTGTCGGCGCTCGGTGACGCCAATCATAACAATGGAATCCGAGTTGTAAATTTCCGTGTCATCGTGAGATATGTCAACGTCTCCTTTATTGTCCCTCCGTCTTTCGAGGAATGTCTTTCACCGAGCGAGAAGAATAAGTGAGCGGACTTATTTTCCTCTTTCCAAGCGTGCGACGGGGAAAACCAGGGAAAAGGGATTATGACGCAGATGATGGGGACCACCTTGTGTCGGGTGCGCCACAAGTTGGAGAATGCCATCGGAAGGAAGGAAGTAGGTAGGCACGCCATTCCCGCGAAAGCCCGTCAGGGTGTCGTTCGGTCGAAGGGAGCGAGGGCCCGCCAGACTGAGATCACGCCGAGGAGATGAAGACACGTGGGAAGTTGGTCGGACAAGTGGATGAAAATAGGCGTGCAGGCAAAGCCGCCGCAGCCGCACGGTGAACAAAGAGATGGGGCAGGCTTACCGAAGGAGGCAATCAGGATATCCAGGAGCTGTGGAGATGCAGCCAGTCGGTGGGTAGGTGGGTGGCTGGAGGCCGAGTGAGCGAGCGGGCCGTCCGACCGCCCGACCAACCAACCTACTCACATATACTAAAGCTCACCGAAGCAGAAAGCCAGCCTACCATTAACGTTATTGTGGGTGAACTCCTACCGCTGCCCGTCTCCATAGGAGAAGAACGACGGCGACGTCGACGGCAAGAAGAAGAAGCAGCGGCAGCAGGAAGAGGAGGCCGTCTCATTGCGCACAGAACCCTTGCAACAAGGCAGGCTCCCGACGAACGAACGAACGAAGGAGGACCATAATGGCCAAACAGGAAACGGAAGTCAATTCTTGTCCGACGACGGCGCGGCGGCTCGTGCACCAGTCCGGGCACCAGAGGCGATGTCGGTAGCGCGTCCGACGGTCTCCATGGAGAGCAGAGATCCAAGCGGAGTGTGTAGTCGCCTACGAACCAGCAACGAAGGGAGCGACCGACCGACCGACCGACCGACCGACCGACCAGCAAGACAGCCAGCCCGAACGGCGGGCATCCAACCAACGACCATCTAGTCAGGAGATGATGATCTTCTTGGAAGGAGCAGGAACAGGAGAAGCAAGAGGCCTAACCGGATAGCTCGCTGGCCCATTCATCAGGCCCTTATCTAATGGTATCTCACAATGCCTTATTTCCTCTCGAGTCATCTCAAGCGACCGACCGAACAGCCAACCGCCCGACCAAGAGACCAAGCGACCTACCAACCATCGGGTCGAGGAGGCAAGTCGATCGTCGTGGCCGCCGCCGCCACTTATCCTGTTCTCCTCTCTCGTTCTCGATAGAACAACCGACAGTGTCCTACTGTATCCTGGACTTTTATCTCTGGGTTTTTTCTCGTGTTGACCATCGGTCTGCCGCCATGTTTTCCGTCTTCAGGCGTTTCCTTTCCATCCTCCTGTCGGGGACATTGTGTGACGCCTGGACGCGTCATAAGCGAAACACGTCAACGGCGCCGACAACGACTGGCGATGGGACTTGACGTTTGATTAAGTGAGAGCGGGGATGCGATTTTGTCGCGAGTCCTCCGACTCCATCGCTCCTCGCGATTCTCACTCTCGTCGATCTTTTCCCATTTGACCTCTGCTCTGCTTCCGTCATTCCGCCGATTTTCTTTCCCTTCGTCCGCTACCGGTCCCCTTGAGCTCCAGCGATGGGAGATGTCGTCGACATACGCCGGGGGACATATCGAGACGCTAGACGAACCACCCGGAAGGGTACCGCGGCGATCCATGATCATTGCGGATTTTTCCGAAAATACCACAAGTCAGTGACAATGATTGGCGATTCTGCCTGCTTCTATCAGAGGAGTGATGGGTCTCTCAACATGGTTTTCGGAAGCCCTGACGCACCAGTTGGTATCGTTCCTCTGGGAGGAACCGCGGCCCTACTCCGTTGTTCGTTCTAGGCAATGGAATTAGCTCTCGCGAGATATAACGATTGCGTTCCTTTGTGCGGGAGGTTGTTGCCGTCGACGCAGATTTCTCTGCTTTTTTGCTGTCTTCTCCCACCGAGCCGCGCTCAGGTTGCTCCACTGACGAACATCGTTGGACTTGGAGATGAGTGGGAGACCGAGCCACTTTCTCCATTGTCAAAGCACCGAAAGGCTCTTCTTGGTTTTTTTCGACTTCTCCATTCTTCTCTACAAAGCTCCGCTGCCACTGAATGAGATTTTATTCCTCGAGGGCCATCAAAGAGACCCGCAAGCCTGCGTCTACTCTCGCAACTTTGTGGCAAGTTGTCTTCGGCCTGTCCAATGGACTGGAGCGGGGTGGCATGGGGTTGGGCTTCATGAATCGAAGAGGGCCGAATGGAAAGAGAACATCCACTGGCATCAACAACAAGACCGAATGGGCTTCGCGAAACGATTCCAAGATCTAATGACGAGCTGCCATCACTACCAACCACGCCGACCGCTGGATTCCACTGGATCCCGGGAGAGCAGGAGAGGGGCCGAATATATTCGTCCCGAGCAGCAGAAAAGGCACAAAACGATAGGGCCGGACCATTCCCTGGTGGGAACAAATCTGAGGAGGGACGATGAGATTCGCTTCCACCTGAGATTCCATTCGTCGCTGATGTAGAGCTATTCCGCTCGATAAAAGCTGGAGCTAGTAGATACGTCAGTCCCGAAACGTTAAAATTGGAATTTCGGAACAATGTCGAGAAAGCACGCCGCACCCCCCTCTAGGTCGAGCGCGGATTTGTTGAGCGAGTCGGCGTCTGTGAGTTGTCATTCCCACAAGAAATCCAGCCAGCAGTGCAGGCAAACAAGCAAGGAATGAACCAAGGAACGAAGGGGTGATGAACTTTGGTTCTCGAGTTTCTGAGCAAACAATTTGAGCGACGGCAGCGTCGGCTTCCTTCACCCTAGGGACGAAGTAAACGCTTCTCCTTAGAATGCTTCCCAGCTCTGACTCCTGTCGTTGTCGTCGGTGTGGCGGTGATTGTCCACAACTTCATGTCCCCCCGTCGTTTGCTATGCTCTCCAGGTCCGAGCAGACGGCCGCCGACCGCCACTCCGCTGTAACTACTCCTAGTCAGAGAATGAGGGGGGAAAGGGGAACGGAAGGGAGCGCGAGAAGGAGTCTAACTTTGTCCCGTGTAGACTTTCTCTAGGAGCATTCAAATTATGTCGGATACATTGCACGCTACTCGAGCACTGCCAGCATCATCACTATTCAACGACTCGCGATTTCTCTCCGAAAAAAAAACCTCACGCTCCAAGTGCACTTCAGGCTTTTAGATCTCGATTCCCTGAGGAACGTGGTGTAGACGATTTGAGAGTGACAATTTCACTCCTAAAAAACCCAGGTCCGGGCTCGCGAATGCAAGAATAAGCTCAGGGAGGGCGCCGAAAAAATTACCGTGGGAGACAGATTTTTCATCAGAAGCAAACCCGCTCGCTTGCTTGCCCGAACAATTTGGACAAGCTTTGCATTCGGCGGCCAATTTTGATAATTTCACTCTCGGTCACATTCGACCGAAGTTAGAGCGGTAGTGGACACGGTGGCCAAGACTATCAACTTGTCCCGGGAGCTGTGAGAAAGTAGAAAATCTTTTCCATAGAAAGCTCCGAGCAAAACCGAATGCCTCGCGAGATTCGGTGTCATCATGGGCCGTCCGTCCGACCAATAAACCGATGAAGCGTCGCTGGCGTCGCAATGCCACGGTAGCGCACCGGAGGTGAATCATGTTTGTTGAAGCCGTTGAGGTTGACAGCAACAGCATCGATGATCGCGTCCGGCCTAAGACGAGCAGAAGTGGTAATTTTCCGAACGCCTTTCGCCCTGAAGCGTTTCTACCGCCACCGGATTCCGCCACCGAAATTTTTCGGTCGGGTGACACGTTTGCGTCTACTTGAAAACTTCCATATCTCCTTGCTAGCGTCAGTTAACGTTTTTGACGGCAATTCCGGCGCTCTTATGCACAACGATCACCGCAGCGTGTTCGTCGTATGATGCTGAACATGCGCCGCATCGTCAGGACGACGAAGATGATGATCATCACCGCGGTTCCAGGTGATGATATGCTCAACGTTTAATGACAGTTCTGTGCTTGGGTCGAAAGTTCCGGCGCACGAAAACACCACGCTCGTTCTTCGGATGTATCACAATGCGACACCTCGCCGAGGCATTTGGATGCGCGAGCTTCGAGCACTCCGATACGCTCCCAGCGTTACTAGCAGACCAAAACCATGAGTGACGTAATTAACGCTTCGCACCTTACGGTCGACGACGACGACGACGGCTGCGACAATGGACGGTCGGCAGCTATGCTCGGTGGGTCGTCGTGTAGAGTTCTCGTACGGCACAGCTATTCCAACAGTTGGTCGGCGGCGGTCCATGTTCGCCCTGCAGTAATCAGGCAGATGCTATCGAGACAGGGTATCAAGGAACAATGTCCTACGAGCAAAACACCTGAAAGCGGTCGTTTTTTTCCGCGCTGTATTTGTCTCCGTCGGGTCGCCCTTCCGTGTTCCGACGACATGCTCGGAGTTGGGTCTCGGATCCGCCAGATAAACATCGTGAGCTAGCCAGTCAGCGACCGTTCAAGATCGGATGGATAATAAGGACCCTTGACCGGTAGACAAACGCTCGCGGAGGTAAATGCAGTAACCCAAGAACGGGTGGGGCATGCCGAAACCAGTGGCGGTGAGCTGTTATCATACTTGTCAGTGCGGTGCATTATTGTTATCGATTGCTGATCGCGTTGTCGTCGGCGTAGACGATGCGAAATTATGGCTCGCCCTGCGTCAAATCCGCATAGGGAGCACCCACTTGGAGAGAAGTAACCAGAGAAGCTACTTCGGCTTCTGATTTCCACTCCCAGTGTTGAGGCCTGCGGGAGTGGCCTTCCTGTCGGTCTTACCTCGATCAGTCGGTCGGCCGGGCGGCTGGCCGGCCGGCTTCTCGTCCATCCAGCTACTTGATGCTAGACAAATAAGACTGAAGCGGCCAACACCGACTGTCGATCCAGAGCAGCAACAACAACGACGACGACGATGATCGACGTAAGATCTGTTCAATACTGGCGGGCCGCGACCATGAAATCGATGGGAAGGAAACGTACGGACCGCTGCCATCGAGCAACGGGCGAAGCAGAGGGAAGACAGCAGCAGGTACGCAGGCAGACGATTTTCTGGTTGGCGTCCGAAGCGGTCGTCTTTCACTGCAGTCATATTTCACTGACGGCTCCCGAATTCCTCGCTAAGAGATCAGGCTCTCATTCAGGGGTAGAGATGTTATAGCTGTCGGTTACGGTCGACGTTGACGGACGAAAAACGCAGAAGGAGTCATACGAGCAAAAATTTTAACTACCCTTAAATAGAAGTATATATTAGCGATTAGGCGAGCAAGCGAACGAACGACCGAGCGGACGAGCGAGCAACCAACGACCGATAGCGCGACCAGGCGAGCACTCCTGAGAGGCACCCATAAGTCACAAGTAATTCGGTAACATGACGCCGCCACCGTCGCACCGTAGATGGCCGCTCATTCGCGGCTCATTCACGTCGAATGACAGTCTTCGTCGCGGTCGTCGCCATCAGATCATGATGATTATCATTCTGTCGATCGGTTTTTTTAAGCGTTGCCAACAATCGGCGACGCCTACTTATACCCTGGGAAGCCGCGAGTTCTTATTATGAAATCCCTCGGTTTTCCGAATTCGGAGCCCAGCTCACCTGTTCCCCCGGGAGCGGGATGTTCGGCATGATCGGAGAAACCTCATGTGAACGCTCTCAAAGTTTTTTCCCGGATCCTGACTCCGGTTGTGATTTGTGATTCCGTCTCTAAAACGTGTTTTATATATTCCAGGTAAAAGTTTCACTCTGACAATAACGATCGGAACGAGTCCCCCGCAAATTGCCATGTACCAGAAGGCCATCAAGGTTACCGTCGACGGACCCCGCGAGCCACGACGTGAGTTTCCGTAGTTTCTATTCCCCATGCACGGGAGCTCGACGAGGGGGTGACTCCCATTCGTTGAGTTTCACATTGTCTGATAGACTTCGGATCTGAATGATCGATCGCCGCACGAATGCCTGAACCGACGATAATTTCTGTTGACGTATAGCGATTGCGAGTAGACGATTTATATTCCCCATAAGTTTCTTGTATACCGTGATTCGGTCTCGCAATGCCTACCATGAGGTACGACATCGCTCCGGCGAAGAGATCGAAATGCGTTCGAAGAGTAGAGATCGTCGCCAAGGACCGACCGACGGTAGCGCAAAAAAGAGAGACTTAGGATATCGACCCATGAATGGACTCCAAATCCGCCCACCCACAAAAATGCAGAAACGGTATTGATCAAAAGCTCTCGGTAAAGTTCTAAGGTGGGACAACGAGTTGCGCATAACAGTCCTCAAATACATAGTGTAAGAATCACGATAATGATGGATATGCGCGCCTGTTGTTGAATTCGGCCCATCTGTCCAATAGTTGACGACGCGGAGACGGATATACGTCGCGTCGTCCCGAGCAGCCGACGAATTTTCCCCCGAGCGGGTGAGCGTCGAGCATTTCACCCTCGACTCGTCGATGGCGTTTGTCACCGAGAAACTACTGTCGCCATGAGGGATCTTATCGTGGTCCTAGTCAAAACAGAGATAAATGAACACACGGTCGGATACTCGTACGTATATGTACGAATAAACGCGGATAAGTACGACGAAAACGAGCGTCGTCGGATGAATACCCGCTCAGTCGAATGCCATTTGACAGCGTGCGTGTAGAAAACTCTCCCATTGCGTGCCTTAAACGGTTGACTTAGGCAACCTTCAGAAACACGGCTCACATACACACTTAGTGTACATATCTTCTATCCGTCTCGGAGCGGTGGCAGCAGCAGGTCTGAGGAAAAACAGACAGTCAGCCAGTCATTCGGTGTATTTGCACAGATTATCGCCTTGAAGGATCTTGGTGTTTCGCGGGAGACTGTCGCCGCTTATGTTCATCGTCGACATGATCCGTACGTTTACACAGGTATAAATGGCTTTTGAGTTAGCCACTATCTCCAGAATCAATGAGGGTGCTCCGCTTGCTTCTGCTACTGCTGCTGCCGTTCGTCTTTGGCCCAGACCTCGGACGCAGCATCCGTCACCCATACCTGACCAGTGGTTTTCTTGCTTGTCTCATCTGATCTCTCTTTCCCCGCTAAATGTTCCCCTAATCGACGCTTATCTGCTCGAATGTTCTTCTGGGCGATTCGTCTCACCCCCAGTCCGGATCATGGGTATGGTTTTGAGTCGCCGTGGATCGGGAACAATTTCCGCAAGCTAAAACATCCGCGCATCACGTGCGGTACCATCCATGTCGCTGACACGGGAGATCTTCCCTACACCTTATGAACGACCGGCTTCGCCACATCGGCAATGTAAAGACGATCCTTGCTTCGCTTATCTATCAAGATGTTGTCAGTTTTCTCCCGAGGTCGATTCGCTGGATGTCGATACCACATGTGGCCAGACAATCTCTTCGCGGCAACTTCGTCCCATCTTCATCTGTTGTGTTCTCCCACCGCTGTCCCGGATCTCTTGGAAACAGGAGTTCAAGCCGCTGTCGGCTCCGTCCACCCGGAGCTTGCTCGAGGAATAATATCGTACTCCGTTGAGAGCGTCATTCCCCTCGAGACAGTTTTTCATTTTGAAAGATCCTCTCTCGGTTCAAGTGCTGACCAACAATACCGACGACGAATGTTCGTACAGACGGAAGGCGGAAGATTGTGCTAAGTGTTCCTAAAGGATTCTCGTCGCTCGGTCGTGGTCGTCAGCGATGCCTTCCTCGAAGCCGTCGCGCCGTCGTCCTTCTCGCTCTGCTCGTAGCTGAGGCAAAAATCAATGTGGTGGGTTTGGTGGAAAAGTTAACAAAGATAAATAGGGCAATTTAAGCCAGCCCGCTATCGAGGTCGTCGTGCCGTCGTCGTTCAAAGAATCGGAGAGCGTTGAGGGCGGCGGCTCTGAAGAGCGAGGTTATGGATTTATTGGGCGCCCGCCACCGCTACCATCGTGGCCACCATCACCATTTTCAACTCACCACTCAGTCAGCCAGCACGCCAGCCTACCCGCCTGCCGGCTTCTGACGTGGGCGGTTGCGTATCAGGATACGACGCTGATTCCGTTCCTCCTCATTTCCTTCTCCACGCCACAGGCGCCCCTCATGAGGTGGAAGACCCTTGTTCGGATGAGAAAATTTGGAATTAGATTCCTCTTCGAGGAGTCTTCGCCGCTGTGCTCGATCATGTCTGAGTTTCACGTATTCTCCTCCGATCAGCGCGGGATTTTTTGTTCTCTCCGAGTTCACATGTTTCCCCCGTATTGCGATCGGTCGAGTGGGAGGGAAGAGGGGGGGAGGGAGACGGAGGATGGAATAAGAGGAGGGGGAGAGTGACGAAGCTTATGATTCGTTGAACAAAGTGTGATTTTTAATCCTTTCAACGACCCGAATACGGGGTGGCGCGTTACTCTCTCCGGCACCCGGCTCCGCCGTTGTCTGGTTTTCGAGCCGATATATCGATCGATCGGCGGTCTCTCCCTCTGACCAGCGATCTTCGGCATTCAAAATGAGATCGCTTCCGATATTTCCACTTTGGAGACTCTACGAAGCTCGGCTCTCCGCAACCGGTTAGTTAGCCAAGCAAACCAGCCAGCCCGCCCGCCTGCCTGCTTTCATGCTTGATTGCCATATGGAGTCGGTCTCTCGTCGGCCGGCCGCTCGCCTAGGTGAGACAGGGGTTCGATCAAACTTCTCAGCCAAGGCGCGCCGGAACCTTGGGCGGCAAGCGAAGGCTGGAGCAAACGTTCCGCGAAGCCTAGCCCATTGAGAACAGGTTCATCTCACGAAACGGACCTCATCGACGAGTCGGTTGTAGTTCTTGCTGTTGTCCGCCCCATTTCACGGAATGCACCTGTCTCACTTGTGAGTGAACCGGATTGCATTGAGCGTTCGTGTCCGATCGAAACGCCTAATCCAACCGCAATAATTGACTCGCCCGGCTCCGTGGCAGCCTGCGGAGAGTCTAGTGATTCGTGCTTTGTTCATGATTCTCACTTCTCACCCATTACGTTGATGATCCATTCGTCTCTGGATCGGTGTTCGGTCTTTCGGCCGAGGAGCATTCGGCTTTCGGGGTGTTCAGAGTTTTGCTCCGAGTGATCGTGTACCTAGAGCTCCCGGAGTCGGAAGGAGCGAGTCTCTACGTCTTATCGTCTGTTGCTGAAGGAAAGATGATTAATACATGAACAGATCCTCGCTGCCCCTTCGCCGAGCTGGCCACGGCCACCGATGGGAATGAAATGGGAAAGATAGCGAGAGAAAACTAAATCAACGTCTCTGGCGAAGACAAATCTATCTATTGGGATCGCGCGAATAATATCCGCACCTCAGCGACCTATCAATAAGCCGACCTGCGCTGAAACCCCGACTCGGCAAGGCTTGGGCTACAGTTCGTCAAATTAATGGAGCCTGCTAAGCGGTCATCAATTCAGCTCTTAGGGGACATCTACATCTTTTGTACTTTTCGATCCAGCTCATTGGATCGGAGCCCGGCGAGTCGACGTTTTAAAAGGACACGAGTTCGTCCCTATCGTGATAGCGGGAATAAATCGCGGAGTTTCCCGAAGAGAGCCAATCATTTTGAAATCCTCACGGAAGAATTATTCTAATAATTTTCCCATTTGAATTCGCAGGCCAACAACAACAACTTCGCGCCTTCGCTTCGGCGTTCGGCGCGAGACCACCGCCCTTCTTAGATCCCCTGCGCGAGTGGGATGCGTTGCGTCGCAAAAACCCCGACTGGGGCCTCGAATTGCAACGGCGTCACCACTCGACGAATTCTTCCAATACTACGCCCAGTTCAGGTAAATATCTCGCAGCAAGCTCTCTGGTTTCGTGCTCGTTATCGTGGGAGCGCGCGGAACTCGGGCTCCTTTCCTGTCGACGTATGTTCGGAAGGGTTGCGGTGCGAATTCCTTCTTCCCGGTCCAGACGGGCTCCTTGACGGAGAGGAGACGAAAAACAAGACGCAGCTGCCGCTATTGACAGGCAGGCTTGCCGGCCGGCGGAGAAAAGCAAACATGGACTTCTGCGTTTTTTTGAGGTTAACCTCGTTGTTCCCCGGTTGAGTGGGAAAAGGAAGAAGCACCGCGGATGGCCTCCGGACGGAGCGACGTACGATCCCTGTTTGCAGCTCGGTCGCTTTCTTGGTCGGTTGGCTGGTTGCTTGGTTGGTTGAACGGTTGGCGAAAGGAAACCGAGCCGCGTCGACGGAGCATGCCGCTCCTCGAGCAGACCGACAGACTCAAATCCTGCCGGGACTGAACATTTTTTACCACCGCAAACTTCAGCCACATCGAAAAGTGTTGCCAAACTCCTCAGAGGATTCCGACGTCGTTTGCTGCCACGTCGGCGGCGGTTGCTGTTGATGCCATCGACCGACCAGCTAGCCGGCGAAAGAAGCCAAATGTTGTCTTTTTCGTTCCAAACTTATCCCGTCGCCTTCCTCGGTGAGCTCGAGAAAGAGAGGTCGCGGGAGTGATAGTGTATGTGTGGAGTGAATTGAAACAAATCGTCAAGAACCTCTGGTCAGTTGAGGCTCAGTTAGAAATGTCTCGGAAATGGAGAAAAATCACCACCGGTCTGAAAACCGCCTGCAGCTTACCCACAAGCGTCTCCGTTCTTCCTCAGTCTACCCCTCGCTTCTGCTGCTGCTTCTCCGCTCCATTCGAAAATGGACTCCGAACCTAAACGCCTAACATTAACGTATGCGAACGGGTCCACCATCGAGTGGGCTGTCGGCTCTGCGAGAATCTCGGAAACATTCCTGACGGTTTCGGAAAGGGCAGTCTCTGGAGATAATCGATCTCTCGAAGCAAATTCTCACAAGGTCCTTCGTCCGAATGTATTCCTTCTGCCTCAAATCTTCATTTTATTCATGTGAGCCTGCTCTCAGCTCGCTAGCCCGTAATGTGTTGGATCCCCTGGCCCCCTTCTCCGCGAAACCCGTAGACCTCTCTCGGAAATTCCTCGAAAGAGAATCGGAGGCGAGAACCATTCGCGGAGTTTTTTCCCCATCTCGGAGGCTCCGCTCCTTTATTTGATCCTTGTCTTCGTTCGAATGCGTCGAGATTTTTCTTTGGAGCGATATTCTACAAATGCAGCGACACCTTCGCTTTCGTTTCCTATTCCGCTCGTCCTCTTGGATCAAAGCGGAACAAATAAGAGATTCTCAGAAATGTTCCATTTTGAATGAATCGTCCAGGGATCAATTCTTCAATTCCGAAAAGGCTTCTCGTCGTCATAGGGTTGCATTCGCTGCTGCTGCCGCAGCTGCACTAGTTGTCGGGGCTGCTGCTACTGCTATACGTCCCTTGGAGGATATATGCTTACGAGCGACGAGCGGAGCCTTTTGTCACAATTGCATGCAAACACACCCTTTTGTTTACAAATAATGACGATTCCATGTTCCGCTCGGAGTTGAGCGACGCGCCAGGTGATTTGAGTGCAAAATCATGTTCGGCCTCAAGCCTTCCCGCGCCATGCCCACCATAGACCAACCGACCGATAGACCTGAGACATACCTTGCCTACAGACAGCCGGCTGCCGAGAGATACCGCGGCATCCGTTTTGCTTTCAGATATGCGTTGTTGGAACGCATACATATACATATATCCACACGAACAAATACACGCATCCATCTCAGCTCCGTATGGAACTCAGGAAGAAGCTCTATCGAGATTCTCCCAGAGGATATGAATATCTATGGCAGGATTCCGACTCGAGATTCATAAATTATAGAGTCCTGCTTATGCAGAACGATCTATGGATACCTGGAGAGCCTCGAATCCCGAGGTCCCGAAGAAGGATGACATAGACGCAAGCTGACCATCTTCGATTAAGTATCTCGTTCTTGATTCCGGCAGACGGAGCACCTCTCGGACCGGTGGGAGACCATTGGCCCTCGGGCTACGCAGGAGGAGGCGGCGGAGGAGGTGGAGGGGCCGGACAAGTCGCTTTCGGTCCTTTTGGACTGGGTGGCCCTCCTCAGCAACCGATATCGCCGTCAGACTTCTCGAACGAGTCCAGGGACAACAACAGCAATACCGTCACTACCCAAGACAACCCCTCGAGACCAACCTCGCCCGGTAAGCATACCTTCCCGCGTGGACCAAATCGTTTTGGAATATTTCCGCGAATAGATTCAATGATCGTGTCCCGCGGCCAGTATTCACAGCAACATCTAATCAGTGTTGCTAACTTGTTGACGGACCGAGCGCGTAAGCGAAGGAACGAGATTCATTGTTACCACTTGAACGCATTGTCATTGGAGCGAAGTTACCCTTTCGAGCTATTCCGCGCGCCGCCGCTCAGTAGCCCGTCACTGCCACCGCCGCCGTCGTCTTCTCCCTCACTCGCTCGCGCACGCTCCCTGCCTCGGTTCGTCGGCGAGACGGAGGGTACAGGGAACGTGCGGATGTTGAGTACGCGGTCGCTGTCTGGCTGATATTGTAAATTCCGAACCGCTCCGCTAATCAGCTCGATCTCATTAAGCAAGCGAGTGTGTTGCCTTCAAAGTCGTTCGGGCGACGTTCTCGCCACTCTTGTTGTCTCGCCATTCCGAGATCATGATCGACTCAGCCCCCGTTGCTTGTTGTTTCAAAGTGCTGGACCGAGGTGGAGGGTCCATGAATATGTAGTATTCAAGATGTGGTAAGACGGGGCGACGAGTCACGCAATCGGCATGCTCATCGCTCGGAAAGGTCACCCGAATCCCCCTCATACGGTAGATTCCAGGATTTCTTCACAAATAGAAGCGGTCGCGAAGGCGGTGTGGCCGTGTTGACCTCCAGGCTGCCCAAGTCTTGTTTCGACTGCGGGATCGAGCCGGCGACCGAAAGGCTCGCTCGACCGAGCGACTGACTGACTGGCCGGCTGGCTGACTGGTTCGGTCGCCCCTGAAAGGAAAATAGGGGAAGCATTCAGAGCTCTCCGGCTGGCCCTGCATAAGGCCACACTCATTTCCGCTTCGTCTTTAATTGAACCGGAAGGCACGTTCCTTCCTATCCCGTTCTCTTAGTTCTCTCCCCCCCCCTCGCTCTTCCAATGGCCCTGGGGTTCTCTGCGAGTTCCCATTGGGTTCTCTCTCTCTATGTCTGGGCGAGCTTTTCCCCTCTATATCCAAGTCTCTCTCAATCTGAGCGAGCAGAAGTCCGCTCAACGGCAAGTTCCCCCGGCTCGGTTCCTTAGTTGTGGCGTTCCCCTCGTTTCAACCAGCCGGCCTCAGTCACTCAGCCACTTCCGTTCTGCTTTTCGGACTCAAGCCAAAAGTCATGACGGCCGCCAATACGAAGTTGCTTTGAGAGTTCGCTCCATGGGCTCCTTCCTATCAATGCCCGCCCCGTTCATCGGCGTAGCGACCTTCCTCCCGAGCGCGTTCTGAAAAATTCGGCAAATTATCTGATGGAGGTCGATGATGGGGGTCCGTTCAAAAAGTCCACTATTCATTGAGACGCTGACGATTTTGGCCCAGATCCGTGATTCCCGCATTCCTCAAACTCTGACTCGTCGCCCCCCGGGATAGTTGAAGAATCGGCAATCATCATCATTGTGGATGACGTCCGATGTGACGTACCGTATACCTCCGGCACGGCAGTTGCTATTCAATTGTTGCCGTGTCGAACTCCATTCCTCGGATGGAGGGGAGTATTATGACGACGAGCAGGGAAGCGAGAGGGAACATACGAGCAGAGATCGAACCACTAGTTCACGAGATGGCCAGCGGGCTCATTGGATGTTGTCGGGCTGAGCCGACCGACGACGACGATCCAAGTCGAGGCAAGCCAACTTCATCGGGCTGCGCTCTCTCTTCCTGGGTGACTCAAACTGTTTATGAGCTTGCCTTATCTAGCCTGGCGGCTGCTACAATAGGCTACAGAGCGGCGACCGGCGGTGGCGGGATCTCGCTCGCTCGTACCTCTCGGCGAGCAGCAACAGAGAATCCCGTGAAGCCTCTGACATCAGGCTTCTTTGGGCTTTCCATGAGATGTTGTACGCTCCCCCACGTACCCCGCCCACCCGCTTGGTCATTCGTCCGTCTGCCTGCCGGCATTGATCCATAGACCTTATCCCCGCTTCACAACAGTTGCCAGCACTCGAGTAGCCCTCGAGAACTCCGGCGCCGAAGCAGTTGTTCCATTCAAAGAGATGAACAGATCAATACGGTTTTTTTCTCTCTCCCGTCTTTATCTCCTCATCCATATTCTGACTGATCTACAGCCGAGATCGAACAGGAATTCTTGATTCGGAGAGCAGTGAAAGCATGAACCTCTCTGAAATTACGTACAATCGCTTATCTCTCTCGTTCAGGAAGCGCTTAGCTTCGGTCGTCTCAGTAATAATATCCTCTGATTCCAGGCTCGACAGCCGAGCGCACGTCGCCTGCGACGTCGCCGACGGGCGTCAAGAGCGTGTTGCCTCCCCCGGCTTCGGATACCCCCCTCAACCTTCTTCGCTACAACTGTAGTGCAGCTGCGGTCGCAGTGGCGGCGGCAGCTGCTCAGGATCTCTGTCTGTCTGAAAGGCTCACTGAACTCCGTCAAGGCCTTGCAGGTCTCAGTCAAAACTCCATACAGGTACGTCGGAAATCTTGCAAATATACTAACGAAATGTCGTGCCGGCGTAGTATAGTCGAGCGGTCAGCCAGAAACGCCGGTCCGAATGCTGCAGTCGGCTGATTCCCGAGGACACCGAGGGAGGTTCCCATGGTTTCCGCTTCCTTCAAGCCAATCACGGAGCGGATCCCACAGGCCGTGCCTGGTCGAAGTTCGCTTATCGACCTCATCGTCACATGCTCCCAGAGCCTATCGCGTATCAGCCGGCCCTGAAAGATGAAGCCGATATCGCGACCGATTTTGTCCATTTGAAGAAAATCGGTCAGAGCCGCAGGAAATTCAGGAGGGATTCCTCAGGAGCGAAGGATCCCCATCCTGGATAAGCGTTTCTCAGGAGACCTCGTCATCTTCCAGTCAGCGAGTTTTTAAACAACAACTTATGCGTCGGTGATGTTTGTGGCGGCAGACTTCGATAACACTAAGCTTGAATGATTTGGAGAATGCCATCTGGTATCGGCGGGGCGGCAGGGGAGCATTAGAGACCTCCGAGAGGAGATTCCCGCTGCCAAGCTGAGCAAAACAGCGATTTTGCGAGTTATCTGAAGAGCAGCCACATCCAGCTCGCTCGCCTCCTCGCTGCGGCGTGGCTTTGGTTGACTCGCTCGATTCGGTCTGTGAGTGTTGGTAATTAAAACTGGATTAGAGCAGCTCATGCTTTCGCTGGTCGCAGCAGCAGAAGAAGGAGAGGAAGGCAAAAAAACTAGGAGCACGACCGACGAATGCAAGCTCTTCTATTTTCTGTTTTCGCTCCCTGACGCGCACTCTTTTCCTTTTTCTCCTGCCAGTCTGTCCGCTTGCCCCGAAACGGTGTCGAAGTTGCGACGAGCTTACTCGAAAGTTTTGCAAACTCGGAAGCGTTAATGATTTTGCTCGCGTGCCTCTGCGCAGTGGTTGCTCCTATTTGATTCGAGAGCTGCAGGCTCGGCACCGCGGCTTGCTCTCGCACCTTGGATGATTCGTTTCGAGCTGTTAAAGCGGCTTTTTCATCTGGGAGCTGTAGTAAGCCGTATAGCGCACCCGCGTGCAGATGTCAAAATTATTCTCCGCTCTGGAGCTTCATGCCGGGAATCCCTTTGCGCGAGTCGGTGTCCAACCAATCGACGCTGGAAGCGTACTTCCCAGCTCAGCGGCTCCGAACATCAGCACGTGGAAACGGGGAACCGAGCGCTCAAGTGCATCGAGCTGCTTGTCGAGCGTATTGTTTGTTTCCGAGTAGTGGTCCTACTCGGTCGGCTTAGCTCATGTGCTGGTAGATATGGCTGTTAATCCCGTTTCGGTCAACGCGAGCAGCTCCGCAGAAAGCTCTCCGACGGAACGTTCGCTCCGTATGAATTCAATTAGGCAGTGGCTTCGAGCTGACGTATATTGACTCATGCTCATTCGGACGGTGTGGGCCACCACTCGTCGTTCGCTCGAAGCCACAGACCACGACTTCCACCGCAACTCGTTTGCCCACAGAGGCTGATAGCGCCATCTGACGGCTTTGCACCGAATTCCCTCCGAGTCCCTGCGAGGAAAACCGTTGGCGGCCGACCCATCGACCGCCCGCAAACCACGCGGCTGGAACCGCCGACCACCGGGGCCTGCGTGAGGGGCCGCCAACCACCACGCGCGCACATGGGCGCTCCACTCGGGGCCAGCTAAATACCGGTCGATGGGTGAAGGGACTTGCCACAAGACGGGCTCATCACTTAGCGCTCTCGCTTCCGTCCAATCTCTCAGGGAACCGTTGTTATCGCCATAATAATAATAATAATGATGGTGGTCCCGATTGAGATGCGCCGATCGTGACCGAATGTAAATAAGAAGTCAAACAAATCAGTGCGAGGGTGCTCTCGACTAGGGAATTTGCAGTCAGCCTGTCAGCTAGCCATGCTCACTCAGCAGGGCCTCGGGGTGTGTTTGATGGGCGCGCGCGCGAGCGAGCATGCGTGTGTAGCTCACGTGGAGATGTCCCTCGACGCAGCGGGAAGCATTTTCCCAACCTCGAGGGGGACTGCAATCCCTTGCTGAAAGACGAGATCTCTAATCATCCAGACCCCATCGGTCGGTGCACTCCTCTTATTCCTCTCTCACTCATGCTTCTCGCTTGCACTCGCTCTGGGCCGTTCAAATGCTCCTTGCAGAACTACTGCGTTTCTCCCCTTCACGTATGACGGGCGTGGCATCAGGGGTGTTCTGGATCGAGATGCGGTCTTCCGATTGTGCTCCCTTTCCTCCCCGGCTCCCTGACAAAATCATGCTGAGCTTGACGCATGCAAATGATCACTCAGTCTTCGTGCTTGTTGGAGCAACAGAAGCTCGTTGTCGGTGTCGTTGCGTGGCGAATCTCGCCGCCAACAGAATCGTTGATGGAGTGGTTTACATGATTCGCTCCTTCAGCGCCTCAAGGAGACTTCGTTAGTATGACGGTTCTACGGCCGAGCGCGTGGACGTCGTTCTGCAGAAGATGGAATGTCCAACGTAACGAGAACTGAAGTTTAGGCGATCTTCGAGCGGAACAGTGGATTTATCTCGAGCAAGAATGATTGCGGTTTCGCGAGTAAATTCCTCACAGGGTCCGGAAGTCGGTATTGCATGAGATGACGTACGCAACGCGGCTTATCCGATGCTTACGATTACTTTCAGAGCAACCCGGTGACAACGCAAGCTGCAGCAATGAGTACTCTGTTATCGCAGAATCCTTATGCAGCGGCGTATGCGAATTTTCTGCAGAGTCAATACCATCAACAGAACGGGACATCTGGTCTCTACCCGGCTCACCCGGCGCTGCTATATCCCGGTAAGCTTCTGATTTCGCCCTTGCTGTTGCTCTCCCTCCTCTATCTACCAACAGACTCGGGTACTTGTTGTCTGCGGCCCAGGCGTTCCCGACCAACGTCTCCCGCCGAGGAGATGATGTTCCTATCGACGCCTCCGCCAAGATAAGAAAGCCGGCTGATCCATGAGCAACGAACTCAATTTCGCTTCTCGCACCACAGGTCTCTACGGTGCCGCACTGGCTCCTCACGGTTCGACGGCGTTCCACATACCGGGCTTGAATGCCACCGGTCTGAACGTGAAGACTCGATCGAGGTCGTCGTCCCCTCAGCGGCCAGCGAGTGGACATCCGTCAAGTCCGGTGCCGAGCTCAAGAAGTTCAGGATCGCCGAGGGGGCGGTCCTCGCCGCCGGTGTCGGTTGATGATACATCCGATTGCGAACAGAGAAACCGAGAGAATAGTTCCCCTCCGAGTTCTCCAGGAACCTCGAACAACACACACAGCAGATGCAAGAAGAGGAGTTCGGGCGAAGATAGCGATTCAGATTCGCAGGAAGACGTCAAGAAGAAAAAGGACGACGAGAAGACATTGTGGAGGCCATATTGAAAGCGTTCCTGCCGTGTTTCTTTCTACCCTCTCTCCCTTCCTCGCTCCATGAGGAAAAACAACACGGGAGAAAAACGTGGTCCCGACGAATTTGATTACCCATTTTCCGTGGGATCCACCAACTCAGAGTTTGTCTGTTGACCGAAAATCGAAACTTTCGGCGAAACTGACGGCGGTATACGCAACTCTGAGATTCCGGATGATATCCGCAAAGAGAAAGAAGGAACATGTGTCGGGTTACGAAAATCGAGAATACCTCGCACTGAAGTCTTCGTCAGCACTTCTGCTTCGAACAGCAATTCTCATGAAGGTGGGTTGAGCTTCTCGTTTTCTCGTACGTATTCCCAGGTGCGGGAGGAATCGTTTCGCCATTGAGATCCTCCGGCTTACGGATACCCATATCCGATGATGAGCTCTCCTGTGTTTGAAATAGAATTTCGGGAATTCGTTTCCGGCAAGTCGATGCTCAAATTGTTTGGAATCATTCGAGTTTGATGGACTTGGGCTTCGTCCCGACTGTTGCAAGAAAGTTAATGTGCAGCCGGTCCTTCGGCGGGTCGGACCGGCAGCTTTCAAAGCAAAGACCTGTTGGCGCAGCTTTTAATGGGCTCATAGAAGAATCATGATGCCGCTGTCTCCTAATGCTAATAATCAATTTATGAACGAGGTGTACATAGATAAAAGTCTACTCAGACGAAACCATCTGCCGTCGGTTCTTCAAACCCGACGTCGGCAGCTGATTCCACTGATTCGGTAGCGAATTGTTTTAGCCGAATGCTAATTGAATATGAGCGCCATTGAGCAAGGTAACGCATTCTGTATGAAGGTGCAGCGAACCTGCGCCGTTGCCGTCGAAGCAGGGACAGGGCATTTCGCCCGCTTTCCCCGGGAATTCCTTTATTCTTCCTGAGAGTTTCTCTGAGAATTTCGTGCTTCGATTCCTGCGGCTGCTGAGACTGCCGATGGTGGTGGCGCGGCGGCAGCGCGCGGCGGCTGCCTCTTTCAAGATGTCATATTTCGTGGCCATTCTGTACATGTGAGCCTCGGCTCCCTATCGCTTTCTCCTTCTGGGAGCAAGAGGGTGTTTAACCCCAATAAACGAAATCTCTTTCGCCAAGCCACCCAAGCTCCCCGCTCCACTGAAGCGTGGCTCCCATACAAATACCATATCATATGAAGCATATCTCCCTTCCTCTCTTCTTGCGTTCCCGACGACCAGCGACTCGCTACCCCTCGGTCCCCCGATCGCTCTGCCAGGGTGGGTGGGTGACTGGCGGGCTGGCTCACTCACTCACTGGCTGGCTGGTCCCTCTTCACTGGCGCTTCGACTACGAGTGATCGTTAAAGCGATATGTTTGTGCAGGCAGAGGTTACCGACAGCTATCGAATGCGGGCGCACGAGCACAAATCGCATTGAAAGCACGAGCAGAAGGCTGAGCGAATGCGTGTCGGTGCGAATTGCAAACCGTACTTGCACAGTCCGAATCACCGCCATTTTCGGTATTGACGTCCCTACCACCAGCCAGCTGCTACTGCGGACTCCCAACAGAACCGCATCGGTCGAATGCTAAGCCGAGCCCCTCACCTCGGTCGGTAGTTATAGCAGTAGCTCAATCGAAAGCCTCGCATGTACTGATTCCGCCGAAGCAGCAGGTTCGCCCTGATATGAGGGTAAGGTGGCAGTGCTAAGTGTCCGATCAAACATTACTTATGTTTGTTTGCTCGATCGTTGTTGGCGTTCTCATGGCCCGTCTGTTTGCTGCTGCTGCTACTGCCGCTCGAGTGTCGAATCGAAATTGGAGGGAACGATGTGAAACATGGTCGGTAAACAAAGGGAGGCCAGAGGTTACCGTCTGTGATGCGTTATTTGGATTCCTCCGTCGGCTCACACCCGAGAGGGGGCTTTCCGAAATAAATATAAATTCAGTGAAGCCGGAAGATGACCTCGAAAGACTCGATCGATTCTCAGCGGAGCGGCTTGCGCTCGGTGCCGTCGCTGGCGAGAGATCGCTTGTTGCGCTTTACAGGGATCCGAGTCTTGACTTTTTACGTCATTCGTTCCGCAGGCTTTTGCGAGAGTCGCGTAGACAATGACTTAGCTTCGAAACTCCCACTCGTATTCTACTCTGAGCCTACATGTATCGAGCGTTCGGATCCCGCTTTTCTCGAAAAGAGGTCGGATCGAAAAAGTCGCCCTATTCCACGCTTGTCCCCTCGCGATTCATCGGTCGAGATCAACTTTTAAATCCATTTCATACTGCTCTCTGTGTGCCTAATGTCAGTTGAGCTTTAGTGGACTCCGCCGATCTCGTCGTTGTCGCAGCCGCGTAGACCCGCTCAAGGTGGGGTGATTTTTTTTTCTTCAGGCTCGAGGGGAAATTCGAGGTCTTGTGGCGACAAGGGGAGGCTCTATGGATGGGGGTTGTTAATAAATATACGAGCGTCAATTGGAATCATTACGAATGCATTAGAAAACCAGCGAACTCTGGAGCCCACCATGCCTTGTTTAATGAGGCCTCGCTTCGCCGCCATACCCTAGGAAGCGATCTGCGTCACTCCGTCTGTCGCTCATTCGCTCGCGCTCTCGTTCGCCTGCCCGTCGGTTTGTCTGCAAATGTCGAAATCGAGATTCAGTGGTCATATTTCGTCGAAGAAGACAAAAAGAAGGGTCGTCGTCGTCTTCTTCTCGAAAATATCGCCTGCCATCAATCGAGAAGAGGCGTAAAGAGAAGGCGGCTCGCGGGTCACCCTTCTCCTCTCCGCTGGGTGTGAAACTGTCTGGCACTAACCTCCAATTTGAGCCGTGTTGTCAACTCACAGGAAGAGATTCACGGGTGAGAGATGTCACGTGCCCGGTGGAAGGTGAGGCTTGTTCCCATGATGTGTTAATATTCCCTTTTTAGTGGGGATTAACGCGAACTCGCTACACTGTACGATGGTTTGTATGATGTTCACACATTACTGGCAGGCGGGTTGACAAGCTCTGGACGCTCGAGAACATCTCCTCCGGCCACAAACCGCACATCTTTATCCGATTAGTAGGCGACGACGAACATGGAACACACACTCCGGTCTTTTCACCGGTGGCTTCACGCATCCAACACGCCGAGATTACATCATCGATGCTGTCGTCTTCGTTCGGCACTATTGTCAGGCAAAAGTGGGCGCGAGCAGCGAACTCTCGTGAGAAAAAAAATCGCTCCCTCTGAAACCCTCCAGATATATCGCTCTGGGGAACATATATCCGATTCCGTGCTCCCGTTCGAGATTTGATCAAGAGAAGCGGATCCATCGGAAGGCGGACTGCACAAGGCTTGACTAGAGATCCGAGAGACTGGATTCAGAGCTAGAGTCTGCTCACGGAACGTTTCCGTGAGCAGTAGTTTCGCTAAAGACCGTGGAGTTCCATTGAGCTGTAGTCCCCTTCGACGTTCGAGGTCCTCTTCAACACGGACGTCAAATTCAATTTTGAACCCTTCTCCCGAAACATCCACGAGATATCCGTCTAATTGACCCACAAAACCCCGTTGTTTACCGTTCCATTTTTAGCCACTTTTCTGGCTCAAGCAATCAAACACTTCAGGAAGCATGAATAATCGTTGGCGGCGAAATTACCAAACGCCCAGTCTCCGGTAAATTAGGCGGCCGTATTTAAAGCAAGACCCGAAGAGCATCTTGAACACGAGAGTGATGTTTATAAATTTAGTTGTCGCGACTGACCGCCCACAATTTTACCCCAAGAAAATCTATTCATCATATTCATTTCAACAGCGGCGTTCCTTGATAATCTCCCGATTTTTTCGCCGTTGGAGATGCGGAAAATATAATTATCAGTGAAAAGCATCGTACGACGACAAGAATTCCCGAAAACTTTAGAACATAGCTGAGTCCCGCGGATCTCGCTCGTGGGTCAATTCAGAGCACGGTCCTCGTTCGAACTAGCTCATGAGACGAAACCTCGTTGCGAGTGGACAGAGAGGAATCCTCCGAATGTGGATCTCTGTGCAAGCGAGAGCGGTGCGGATGATTGTATGAGGACGAATGTTCTCTGTTCCATCTGGTGAGACCAGACCACGGAAGTGTGAGACAGACATGCGAACCGAACCCGCAAGGTTCCGACTTTGAATTTCCACCTAGTCGACCGAGGACCTTGAATCGACGATTTTCGATTTGAGGGCAATATTCGTCGCAACCATTCTTTTCCGCGGAAAAAACGATGGCGATGGCACATTGATGGTGGTGTTGTGGTTGTTCTCGAAGATAGTGGCGGTCTGGCAAAGTAATCTAGCCGTAACCGAGTTTCAATAGAACAATTAGCTCGTGCGTTCGTTCAGTCTGGTGTTACCGCGGCCGCGTGGCGTTTCAGTGCAGAGACTGAGAAGAAACGACGTCGGAAAAACCAGCGGCCTCGGCGGCTGGGGGAGAAGATGAAGAACATTCGCCACAACGGGAACTCACCACGGAAGCGAGAAACAACCGACAGACGGTTGGTCGGTGGCTCGGTTGGCCGGACAAACCGACCGGGGGAAATTCTGCATCGGAACAGCAAGCGCGGCGTTCGCACAAAACACTCGCATCGCTGATGATCGCCCCGAAATCGAGTTTTAATTCCCTTACAAACTTCTGAAACTACTCGACTTTTTGGTCCACTTGACCGCTGTGTTTCTGGGATGCGTTACGAATGCGATCCGCTGCGACCGTCTGTCAGCCTTTGACTTTGCAAGTCAGTCGAAATGTCTTTCGGTCCATGCGAACCATCTCTGAGTACGAAATCATCGCGCGGATACTGTCGATCCGGAGGTTCGTCGTTACAGGAATGAGCTCCGTAACTAGTGAATGTAATAAGCTCGCCAGAGGAAGCACCCAACTCACGGAGTTCTCTTCTGTCTTCCAGGTGCAACCAGTCAACTGTACATAGCTCACGTCCCAACCCGGTCGATATGTCGTAGAATGAGAGAAAACGAAATTTCCGCAAGCCAAGCTTCTGTACACACAATGAGTCAAGATGGACAAGCGTACCACCGGTGGACAACTGTAACATCAACCAAAATAGGACAACGGTTCTACAAGGAACGATGCAAGTCCAAGTCACGACAATTTCAAGCTTGAGGGACTGCTCTTGTTCGAATTCACATTCGGACCGTTCCAACGACAAGAACATCAACGACAGAGAAAAGCGAATCGCTCGATTCAGAAAGTTATTTATATTCTAAGCGCGAATTCCACATTCCTTACAATGGCAACAGAGAGTCCGGAACGGAATTGAATCGGTCGAAGCCCACCTCGAGATACAGAGACAGAAATACGCAAATGTATGCTGAGACATGAGTCCCGTGAAACGTGAGACATTCGATTCAGGACTCGTCTAGAGCCTAAGGTATTAGAAAACGCCTTCGTGCAGGAGTAGATCGCTGTAAGAATTATTATCGACTCCGTAGCTGTTGCTTCCTTCCAAGTGCGGGCAGCTCTCTGTCGTCAATGTAACTCAGTGGATTAGGAATTCGTTTAATTGTAAATAGTAGAGTAATGTGTCCACGGCGATAGAGGGCGAACGTGACGACAAGGTACTATGGATAACTATTAATGTCTTCACTATTATTACTATTCGAACCATGCCGCGTCCTGAGTGTCGAAACCGAAACGTCAGGACGCCGGTGAGGAAGAATACAGCGCGGACAAGAGTAAGAGAGAATTCAGACAAGTGATTCCAGAGCGGAGAAGAGAAAAAAAATGTCTCAGTGATCAGCAACATTCTCAATAGGAAACACTACAGAACCCTTTTTCCGAATTGAGCGATGAAGTAATAAAAGGAGCATGGATGGAAACATTTGGTTCCAATAAATGTTTTACACTGAAAATGATTCGTTGTCTTTTCATCGGGGGCTCGCGTGTGCTCTTCGCTTCGCATGCTACCTCCAATTCGAAATAGCGGGATCCTTCCGATGAGAATGGGAAGAGATGGAGGGAGCGTCCATTTTCCGGGTGCTCGTCGTGTGCGACCGCATTGAGGCACCTCGGTCTGATGGTGTCCTTCTATGCAGAGCGTCGATATCCGAGACCTAGTGGGTACACGGATGTGTACGGAAAGTTCCCGCGGGAGCTCCGTATATTCGTCACTTGAAAGCAGCACCAGCAGTCGGATTCGGGCAAAAATTTACGTTTCCAGGAACGACGCCTCGTCTCATCAAAGAAGGCGTCAGTATGACACGCGGAACGGTAACATCCCGGACAAAAACAGATTTCATTTGGACGCGGTCGCTCATGAGACTCCTTATTAACTGAGACACGGAAGGCGCGGCGTTCGAGACTGAAAGTTTGGAGGACGAGGGAAATTACGATGATCATTCGACTGGTGCTGGTGTTTGGCTATATCTAGACGAATTTGGAACTTTTTGCAAGCATTGGCGCAACTCGGTTTCGATTCATATCCCCCTCCGACTGCGATATCACACTCCGTCACAATAGATTCAGATGAGAAATCTGGATTGCATATTGGAAATAGTGATCTTGCAATTATTATTCCCTACGACTTCCGGTTTCGTCGCCAGACGGCCCTAAACGCACGTGGCAGAATCACCTTGATCCTCTTGTATGGTCTAGGTTCAAGCACATATGGAGACGCGCGCCGACAACCTTAACCGTTTTTCCATGTCGTAGTTCCTGATTCCACGAGGCTTCGTGGAGATCCCGCTCGGAACGTGGGTCGGGATGGGTTTGCCGACACTGATTGAGTCGCAGTGTTGAGTACGGCCGGGGAGATAAGTTGCGGGTAGATCACGGAGAGTGTTCTCGGGTATCTCACATAAAGAGAATTCCGTCGGATCCAGGGGCATCGCCAGCGAGCTAGCTAGCTAGCGAGCCATCGCAAACACTTGAGCCGCCAAAGACAACACAGCGAGGATTACGAAGAAAATGCGGCCGCCTGATGAGGAGATGAACATCGGTACACAGTGTGTGGTTTCGCGATCGACGCTATCAAAACATTCGGCTCGGATACAACGGGGTGACTCGTACTATCTTCATTCAACCACTACACTCAGACGATCGGAGTATGCTCATGTCTGGCACGAGGACAACCTCTCTCAACGGGCAGCTCCAATCGTGCTCCCCGATGTCGGAACGATTCCTTCCTTCCATCCATCTCGTCGTACTTGAACAACGGCGATGCTTCACGAACGACAAGTGTTCTTCACCACACACGCAAACACTTTCACCCCGAACTATAATCTGGCTGGAGCCAAAACAAATACGTACCGGCTTCCGGTTGGCAAACAGATTCTCATCTTTGATTCAGACTTTCGGCGATATCAAAACACCGGATTTTTCAGTTTCCCCATCGTATATGTGCCATTATGAGAACCGAAAACTCCGTATTAGCCGGACTCCCGATCTCCACATTGATCGTTCCTGCGAAATCGCGATCCGCCGTGTCGTAATCTCAGAATCGGATTGTACCTGGAGCCAATGTAGGCCGGACTCTTCAGAATTATTGGCGCTTGTTCCGAGTGCATTCTGGAGCATTACATCACATCAGAAGATTTTTTCATCGGGATAATGATGAAGCGTTGGAAGCGCTGCCTTCAGAGCAGTCACTCAGGCAGCCGGTAGCGAAAAGCCATCTGCTCACATGCCTGTCTTCTTTTCTCTATGTTTGGGTGTGCATGTGTTCTGGCAGTTCCTCTCAATATCATTGCACTCACTCGTCGTTCTGCCGCTGCCGCGGCTGCTATTCAACAGTAGCGCCGGCGATTGAGAGATCGGAGGGAGACTTTTGCGCTATCTCGATAAGTAGATCGAACGATAGAGATGTTATCGTTGAGCGTTTAGCTTCGATGGCTTACAAGCGGCCCAGAGCGACGACCGAAAACCAACTAAGCAACCGAGCAAGCAGTCTGTAGTGGGAAGGTAGGTGAGGAGCAGGCTACTTGCAGGCAGGCTTAAATTGAGTAGTAAATTTAGTACAGCAACAACGACAGCAGCAGCGGCGGCGGCAGCAGCAGCAGCCAGCCGCGGTGATCGTGGTGGTGAAGCTGTTCGAGTTTCTTCTGGGAGGTCGGCGTATTGTATTCGAGGGCAGTAAAAGTAGTGTTGAGGGCCAACAATCCATTGACCGTAGAGCATGCGAGCGGAGCCTCGTTCAAATACAGCCAAACGGAGCGAGCCTACACGAAAGCCAACTGAAAGAGTGGCTACTGCCCACAGACCAGTCATACCGAGCGAGCGAGCGAGCTACCGATCGGGACGCGGAGAGCGCGAGAAAGAGGAACAACGAAAGAAATGACTGAAGAGAAAGACTGCAAGTGGCGAGCTCCGAATTCTTCGGCCGCGGACTTGCACAAATGCACTGTCCCAAACCACAATGAGCCCTTTTGCCGGAAGTCTAACGCAACGCCAAGCAGAACCATTACTGACGAAAAAAGTTGCACGGGGCACCTGCAAATAACTCGTATCGTAATTGTCATGATCTCCATGTCGCACCGTCTCGACAGAAAGCCAGCTGAGCTGCGAGGTTGTACCCTTCTTCTGAGGTTATTGAGTTGCCCTCTGAGTTCGCTATAACTCTGAAATTATCAGATCCGTTTTCGCTTGTAATCTGTGTAGAGAATCGTCGAGATTCCTACTTGATGCTTCCTGATTCACGGATCGTCGAGTCGTAGCTGACTTGGTGGGAGTTCTGGTGATCATCGGGTCTCGGACGACTTGAGGAATATTAAAAGTAAAAAAACTGAGTGAGGAAGAAAAACAAAGCTGATCTGATAAACCATCAAAACAACATCATCCAACGTCTGTGAAATGCTTGTTCGGAAAATGTTCTAATCACAAGATCCTAACAAAGTTAGAAAAGTATCTCTTCGGAAAACGCTGTGGTCTCGTGGCATTACCGCGAGAAGCAGCCCTGGAGCTGGGACACGAGAAACTGGCGGGCAGACATCACGCAACGATCACGGATGGGTGCAACGCAAAAGTGTTGTGATTAATAAATTAGAATTAACCGCTTCGCCTACTCGCTCGCCCGCTCAGTAGCTATCCAGTTCTCCGGGCTGAGAAAAAAAGATGCCGCGTGTTCCGTACAGCTCACATTTGGAGAAGTCTCGGGCAGAAGTGACGGAAAATCATCTGGCCAAAGGGGTGAAGACTATACAGCCAACTTAACGGTTAGCTCATTAAAATTATCCCATAAGCGACCGCGTAGCCCCGGGGATAACTTCCAGTCAGATCCCTCCGGGATCCCTTCTTTACAGACTTCTCGGATCTCCACAATGAAGAAGTCTAGACCTCATCGCCGCGGATCCGGAGCAGCCGAGCGAGACGCATTCGTGGATCAGTTCGCCTTGTCGTGGCTGCTCCGGGTTGAGATGGCGTGGGTGAACGATATCTCGACCACAAATTCGCCACATAGTAGTTCTCGTGCTAACACAACTTCCAGAACCAGACACGATACCTACGTCGGATCGCTCAATTGAGTGAAGTTACGTTCAGACAATCCGGAGCCTTGGAACGTCCATTTAGAAAACTTCGAAACCCACGAATCGAGTCGACCCGCTGACGACCTGCAGTAATTTTCATTTAAATCTGCAATCCAGTGCTACAGTCTACTACAGACGAGCATCGATTACGAAGTTTGGAGTCTCCGAGAATTGCGGGTGGTCGCTACCGGCGCGACGCAGCGCCGAAAAACTTCGGTCTAGTTAGCGAACGTAGCGGAGCTTCAGGAGTACTTGAAGGCTTTCCTGTGATTGCGTTGAGTTTCATGAACTAACTGAAACGCGTCGTTTCTGAATGCTTCATTGTGGTTTGCTGAAAGTATGGACACGGAGTTGCCCTGAGTGAGCCGAAGTGAAACGCTCGGCTTTTCTGCGGCATAAGAGCTAACATCGTCTAGGGACTCGCGAGTCCGCTCGGGAGCATGCATTTGCTGCGTCGCCCGCTCCTGGGACATACTGCAGATCAGCAGTTAGCTATGCGCAGACTGCAACAATATTTTTCCGGACATTTCTGAAATGAGCTTCAATTTTAGCAGTGGTCCTGGTAGATGATGCCATGCCGCAGCGTCCAGGTGGACAACAACGATGGCGAAGCCGCTGCTGCATCCACCGCCGCGGCGCCATCCCATATTGAGTGTACTCTAGTATATCTCCAGCACTCGAGGAGCAAACGAGATTATTCAAAATTGTGTAAAGCGAGGTTAGAGCGAGGGGAGTTGGGTTGGTTGACTGGCTGTCTGCCTGCCTGCCCAGCTAGCTGGATGTTCTCTCCGTCTCCGCACTCAAGAGATCTTGAAGAGTATCGTAGCTCCGAGAGGACTCTCCACTTAAAAGCTCCGCGCGGAACCAAGTGAACATTTTCACTAAACGTTCACCTCGAAGCTTTTTGAGTGCACTACCACGCCACTAACAATGAAGGCCACTTCACGCCCATGAAACACACACGCTCGCTGGCATTCTGGCTAGCTGGTTGGCCAGGCGGCGACTTGCGACGACCATCTATGCAACAAACCAACCATGCAACGACGAGGATATAATAGAATAGACTCCGCAGATTTGAGGTTTGCGGGGCCTTGAATGAGCGAGCTCTCCGAAGCCCTTCTAGTTTCCGATCTCTTGTCTGATGTGTATCCGAATTGAGGGGAAGGGAAGGGGGCTTCAGAATGATCGTTCTCCTGAGCGGAGCATGTTGCGCTTCAGGATATGGAACTATCCGCATGAATAGCCTTGAGCCTCGAGCAACGAGATCTGATCAGTGATCTTCGCTTTGAGCTCAAAGGTTCTGAAAGTTAAACGACAAACGGTCGTCTTATGAGCAAAGCGGCTAAACCCTCATCGTCATGAGCAGCAGCGCCTCGATTCACTCGTCGGTCTCCGAATAAAACTTCTCTAATTTACTATTTCTCTTGAAACCAGCCAATCTGGCTCGGGAGGGTGTTCACCGTTAATTTCATCATATGGTTTGTTGGTGAGGCTGAACTCGAGCTCCTTGCGAACGTTGCCGGAGGCTTCTTGTTTTCCTTAACTCAATAAGGCGATTCTTATGCCTGTGCCACCGCCGCTGCGTTCGGTACTCGGAGAAAAGAAGAGCGAGGAAACAAGCTCGGCCGTTCAGCCTGCAAGCCAAATCGCAGCTGAGTTGGTCGTGCGCGCTGTTTCAGAGTAGTAGGTTGCAAGTGGCGATACAGCTTTTTTGTGAAGATTGATCGCCCCGTATTAGTCTAAATTAGGTTATGACACCAACGACGACCAGGACAACGACGACAACTATCGCTGACGAGAGCAAAACTTCTGCCGGCTAGTTTTAAACTTTACAAAAAATCTTTCAAACACCTCGCCGAGGACATCTCCGTGATCGACATCGTCGCGATGTCGTTCTTCCTCTCGACTCGGTGACTCACAGGTGATTGGAGAGCGAATCGGTCCGCAGCCGACTTCGGAGTGGACCCGGGGCAGATTTCGAGTCCATTTTCTCTCGGGCGTCCGGCTCTCATGCGAAGGCGACAACGTGTACCGTGAGGTTTTTATAGACATGTCTTAATTCACGAATTATTATTCTGGATAGGGGACTCTGTTTCACCCTTTTTTTCCGGTGTTGTTTCTGTGATGAGGGGAATTGAATCAAGATTTCATTATTTGCGTCACTGCCCGCCGCTTAGTTTCACCTTTTTTCCCCGGACTTTTTTTCCCTTCAAGTTTTTATTCCCGCCGCTGGGCACAGAGCGGAGCGCTCACGGGCTGCGCATCACTTGCCCGGAGCTTCAGCTTACAACCGATGTGCGATAAACTTTCAACTTTTCTCCGAGCTGGAACCTAACTGAATGAACGCTTCGGTGGCACGCTTTGTGATTTGGTTGTTTCTGTTCTGGAGCGAAGCTCCACGAAATTTCTGCGGCGAAGCACTATTCACGTGAGGGCGTCCGGGATGAAGAGCTCGGAGCGCGTGGTCGGCCTTCCTCCAGGCATCGAAGGTAGGTGAGCATTTTATGCAGAGCGAGACGAATAGCGACCCGCTGAGGTTGCATCCATGGGGAACCTCTGGTCCGTCTCCTTGGAAGACGGTCGCCCGCGGTCGCGGATGAAGACCAAATCACTCTGTTATTATCTACATGATGATTAGCTGTATGATACCTCGACCGATTATCGGGTCGGTATCCCATTATGCCCGGAAGTCTCTCGCATTCTCCGTTCCCGTTCATCAGGAACTTCGTCTCGTCATAGGTGGACGGGGAAACTTTCCTGGAGCTCACGGCCTTCCACGGAGCAGCGGTTAACGGGGGAGCTCATGGGGGAAGCCGAGCGCGGGAGTCACCAACCGTTAAGACGCTGTCGAGAAAGTGAAGGTCGCCAGTGTTTCCTCTGCCACCAAATCTCTCCGAGAGTGTTGTATTGTGGTTCGCTCGTGTTGACGAGACCACTCCGAGCTCTACAATGTTCTAGCCGCTCAATGTTTGAGCCGCGGTCCTTGTCGTCGGGATGCTTTTTTTTATGACGGCCTGATACTGTCCGTGCGTATGCGAAGCACTCGTTGAAAATATGCAAATTGTTTCAAATTGCAACATCATATGCATCAACACTGTCGTCGCAGTCATCGTCGTTCCTGGCGTCATGGGAAACAAGATTGTCGAAGCGAGCGAACGAAAGCATCGACTAACCTGTCCGAATGAGCCTCTTGAAATCGGAGTCCTGTCAAAACCTCATCTGGAGCTCGTCTCGCCAGTCAACCTGGCCGACTGCCACTCTGCAGCCAAGACCTCACTGATGGACTTCAATGCAGTCCTTCAGTCAGAGCTGGAGGAACCGAGTAGTCAGTGCGAAATACTGCAAGCAGACATCTCCATCGGAGTCTCTCGTTCGCGGTCGAGCCGGACCCTCAGCCTCGAACTCCCAACAAGCGAAACGACAGACCCGTGGCTTCTGTGGTATGAGGTCCTCCCGTCGGTTCTCAACGGCGATGATCACTGCCGAGTCACAGCTTCAACCGAATCGCAATACGCCACCTATTCTATCTGTGATATCCGAGACATCTCTCAGTTAGCCGGAGATCGGGTTTCGAGGAAGAAAGCCAACTTGAACGTGTGTGTGTGCGTGCGTGTTTGGGTCTCTTCATGTGTGTGTGTGTGCAAAAAGGGGATTGCTCGAGCGATAGAAGCGACGCGGCGGCACTGCAACTACAGATGGGGAAAGAGGGAGGGGAAGGGGGGTGGGGGAAATACAGATAGAAAACGAGAGCAGAGAGACACGGTCTCGATGGACGACCCCAATTGAGGTGTCCGGCCGAGACTAAGGAAAAGAACGAAGCCTCCGAGACGTAAGGTTTCCAATAAGTCGGTTGGGTCGACTTTTATAGATGTTGGCATTCTCTCCGACGGCCAACGACTGCGGTATAAAACTGCGTCGTCGTCTGTGCCGCAGTAGTTGCTGTGCCAAGACCACAGAGCAAATTCCTTCGGCTCTATATAACCTCGCCCGAATGACCACATTGGTTGGAAAAAGGACCAGTGGCCTGCCGAGTAGGAAAGTCCACCAAAGAAGGAATGTGTTCCGTGCGAGACTCACAATTTAATCTTGATACCCTCCCGCACTGACGGCAGCTCGAATCCAGCCAGTTCGGGCGCGCGTACCCGTCGAGGGACATTATCGGGTCATGAACGGGGACCTGGCCATCCTTCTTCGTGTGCTTCAATCCAGTCTGATTCTTCATGGCTCCAGTTGACTCTGAATCTCGTTCGACTGATCTGCGCAGCCTCAATCCGAGCGCTGACGGCTGATATTTGTTTTTTCGGAGGACTTTAGGACCGGATCCGGTCTAGGAATCATTGGAATATACCAAAAAAAATGAGTTTCTCATTATGATTTTTCCCCCGAAAGTGGCGATTCGGAGAGCAGCTCGCTCCATTATGCGGGAGATCGCGGACGATATCATGCAGTCGGCTGGCACCAAACTTTGCACCTATACAGAATCAATGGAACTATTTCTGATCGCAGGATCGGCTGACCCTCGAACCGGAAAGATTTCTCCGAATTTGACCCCGATCTCGACAGTTTCGCTGATGACTCCGGTCATTAGGACGACTCACACGACTCGGTTAGTGGCTATTATTCCTATTGTTGTTACAGTTGACGATATTATGATCGCACAACTTGGGTCATGCAAATGGCTTTGTTTGGACCCGAACTCTGGGCCTTGTCTATGTTGTTGTCCGACTCCATGCTGTATGCATATCGGAAGGAGGTGCAGACCGACAGAAAACCAATCAATGGATCGCTGGTGTGGCGGACGAATAGCATAAACAAAATGAGGTGCTGTTGACTCTAGATCATTCTATTCACTAATCATGTTAACTCGCCGGGTCTTGACACTCGGCGCATCAGGGTCCTCCGTTGTTTAGGTTACTCAATAGACAGCCGCGCGGATAGCCATTCGACCAGAGAGAGTCGTCGTTGTCCCTCCGTTCGACAGCAGCAAGTCGGCAGCGGGACTCGAAGTGATTTTTTTTGGTAGATGTTGGGGTGCCTCTCTCTTCGCGCTCTCATTGTATGGTATACACATATCTACTCGGCGTGTGTGTGTGTGCGGCTGTGAGCATGGTGTGACCCCGCGGGTAACCCGAGATGTCACAATTGACCAGTAGAATGCCTAATGATGTGAGTGCGAAACCAGCGGAACGCAGTTTGAGGTTCGCTGTGTAATCAATATATCGAGGACGAATCACCCCGATCGACTTCCTCCTTTCCACTCTAATAAATTCTCTTTTTTCTCGACCGAATACCAAGGCTTCGCGGTCTAACAGGTCTCGAGAAAACTCGATAATCGGGTGAATACTTATCAAGAGTTCCGTACCTCCCTCAGAGCCTCACTTTCAAAATGAAGCTTTGCAGCACCTTCACGGCGGTTTTCGCATTCACTCCCATTTAGACCATGATTGGTGGGATAAGTAAACGGCCGAACAAAGCGGAAAACATCCGAGTGACGGCGGAACCCAGACCGCTCTGGGAATATGATCCCCGGAGTGCAGAATCAGATTCGGCGAAGGCTTCATTCTTGGAAACCACTATAACCGTCGCCGCGAAACGGGAGCCGCAAGGAAGAAGCGATTATGACCACTGAAAAAGTGAGACACGAATTAATGGATTCCGAATGAAGAAAACAAAGAAGAGCTCCGCCAAAAAGCAGGACCCTCACCAGAGGAATTTTACGCGATTCTCAAGGAACGACCGCAATTTCGTGGCCAGAGGTAGATGCAGAGAATCATCTGATAGCAGCAGCAAGCCAACTGACTGAAACTGTCTCAGATCCGACAAAACGTAGTAGTGGACCATCGTATCTTATCAGCAGGCAATCAGACTACAAAAGACTCTTCCTCGAAGTTCAACCCGTTCTGTTTATGGGGATATATTTAATCTCCCTAAGCATCCATCAAGCCGGCGGCGGGCGAACCAGCGGACATTCGAGCTATTTCTTTCACGACGCGAGAACGAGCGGCTCTTCTGGCAAGCAGGGGCCAACGGAACACCCCGCGATGCTTTTTGAGAGGAGCCGGAATCCTGAACACAGATGAATAGAGGAACCATGCGAAAAACATCAATTGGGTGACGGGTTACGCCGACGGATCTCCGTCGAGCTCACCCATTCATCCATAATCTATCTCTTCCAGTCACAAGGACTTCAACTCCCGTTCTTGCCGAGCAGCACCAGTCGAAGATTTTGAACAAAGACGTCAACAGGTGGAATTTCCGTATTCGCGCCTCGGCAAGACCGAAAGTGTGACAGTTTCCTAAGAAATGAATTGCCGTTTCGAGACATAGGCGTCTTTGCGCTTTCCTTTGTTGCCTGTCCGAAGGCTTGCGCGTTCGCCAAAAAACAAACGCCTGTATCTGAGTCAGCAGACACAAAGATTTCATGCGTTAGTAGTAGGAGGAATCGACACCATTTTTTTCTCGCTAGGAAATTCTCGAGCCAGCGGTCATTTCGTTCGTCCGTTTGTCCCCCGTGCGTCCCGCCGCTCCGCTTGCTGCGCCGCCACCGCTGCTGCTGGTCTGTTAGGGTGTCGAATTCGGCCATTTCCGTGCTACCCTTCGGTTCATTCTCTTGGTGATTTTCGCCAGTGGTCGCTCGTCGCGGACGATGTTGCTGCTGGTGCTACTGTTCTAAGGTGGCTTGTGGGCGATCCCATAAGTGACCATTGTCTCCGTCGTATTCTCGATCCTCATCGTCGTTGTCGACTTCGCGGTGGTGGCGGCGGCGGCGAACCAGCTCCGGCGGTAGCGGTGGCGTGCCAAGTGACCCGTGCCACCGTGAAGTACCGCCCGCTCGTCCCCTGTTCGACCATTCCTCGGTTCGGCCGTCCGTGTGTCCATTCGTCAATGGTCTCTAACGGCAAAGACGCCATCTGCAACGTCAAAACGCAATGTTTCTCGCGGCTCGCCTGGTCGAACGGCTACCGACGCAGCGGCGACGCGGGATGATGGGGGACAGAAGACAAGAAAAAATGAAACAGAAGCATCATCGGCAAGAGCCGAGAGGTAAAAAAAATGAAACAACGAGAACCATGACGACCAGACAATTCACGAGAGTAGACGAATGGTGGCTGGTAGCCTCGTTGCTCGGAACGAGATAGATGGGTGGTGGGTGGGTTGTGTGGCAGTGAGCTCGGTACGAGCTGCGCCGCCGGCTAAGTGACGTGATTTGGCAAATCTCACGTCGTCTGTATTTTCTGGTTAGCCAAAGATGCTGCTTTCAAAAAGGCTTCATGTCCCCACGACATCATCTTGTTCAATCGACATCGCCTCGAACGGCACAGCGCTAAGTATGCACACCGGGACGGAGTCAGGATACAGATTTTCCGCCTGGGTCTTGTAGAGCAATTTAGGGCAAAGCTTGCCATTCTTGATCTTCGTTCGCTCGGTGCCCCTCAATATTTCTGCCGGGAAGCCACTCGACAACGTAATCATCTATAGAGGGTTTCCGCGGGGAAAGATTCCGATTTTACGTGAGATGAACCTGATCAAGCGACTATTCGTCGAAACGCGGAAATATGCGGTTGGCTCCATGTTATCCATCTCGTGGAAGACCGCAACGAACCTTCCGGTTCCTCGGCGATACCCGAGACCTTGAACTCTGGCCGCTCAGCTCACTCAGGGAACTCCCGGAGCCAATAGCATCTTATAGTCGAGTAATTGCCGGTCCTGACGAGCCGTGAGAATTTCCGGAAGAGATGGGATATCATCCGAGGAGAATCGCGTCTGAATATTAGGATATTCGAACTGACTGTCTCAGGTGTCCCTCCGCGTTCCCACCTCTTCTCTCGATCTGTGGACGAGTAGATGTGTTGGTGTGTATGATAGAGAGGAGAGTCTCACAGAGAGGGGGAGGACTCGTTGTGTTGTTTCTAATGGAAGGTTTGCCCCGGGGCTCTCCTACAGATCATCCACTAACAGGAGCCGGCTCGTTCTCGTCGCTGTCGCATTTTTCGCTCTCGTCGTCCTGCTGCGTCTTCGCCAGGTACCGCTCTCCCTTCCTCTTTGGTCGACCGTACGTCTGACAACTCGCACGCGGAATCCAGGCTCGATCTGATCCTTGCGAAACGTCACGTCAGCCGCCAAAGATGTGTTACTGAATTATTTGCTCCACAACACCTGCCATTGATGTTGTATGCAACACTTGCCTATCCCAGTCAGGTCCGCTTTTACTTCTCCATCTGCGCAATTATACGCATGGTATGTGAGGAATTCCGCCTCTACAGCTCCGACTCGCTATGCTTCCATAAGACGCAATCTCCGAAGTCGTCGTGCCGACATAATTGAGCGCGGCACAACGAACGTCACTCAGTTAATCTCCCAACATTGAAGCTCGTGGAAAGACCCGAGAAATAAGGAATAATTTATTCGAGGCCTTGACGAATCCGAACTTGCGGATGAGGCAGAGGGAATGATTTTGTTCCGGCAGGTGACAAACGGCAGACCCAGAGGGGAGCACCCAGAGTCGAAGGAGAAACTTGAGGTGGGGAACCATCAATGGGAGAGCTCGAAATCAAAATCAAAACCTTCTGATCTAGATCATTCCATCAGTGGCGAAAGGTGATTGTCGACCGAGACGTGGGATTCGTCAATCCGGCGCCGGTGGCGGACGGCGGAGATTTGCAGCCGTGAGACGGTGGTCGGTTATGGTGACAGAGGAGAAGGAGGAGGTATCGGAGTCTTTTGCTGTTCGCCCTAATCCCCAGTGAAAAGTGCCGAGCTTCGGTCGGTCGGTCGCAAGGAAAAGGAAGCTGGCAGGCGGAGGTCGGGCAGACGCTATCCGCAGGCCATCCGCTCCTCTGATGGGATATTTCTTTATCATCCTCGCCATCATCCTGTTTATTTTTTACCAATCTGCCTCTTGCTGCCGGTGTTGTGCAGCCGCCGCTCGTCCGAATGCCTGCCCCCTCGAAGATAAGCTCCGCATCATAACCCGTATCCCGGGGCAACTCCATTGCGCTGTGTCGCAACCCGCCGCCTCTAACCAGATATCCTTCATGCCGAGCCCGCTGCCGAACGGCGGGTGAGGGATCGAGAGCGATCGCGGCTGGCGGCGGCGTTTCGCGACGGCGATGCGGTTTTGACTCTTTGTTGGAGTTGAATCAAGATGCGCCCATGGAATTGGCGTCTGACTCGGAGGCTCGGACTGTCAGCTCGGCTTCCCTCCAACTCTGATCGTTCAGGGACGATAATTTGCAGACTTCCTAGCACCGAACCGGAGTCGATCTAGTGCTCGAAGTTTCTCTCTTAGCTCCGAAAGTCTCCATGAATCTCAACAACTCGAGTCGCTAACGAAGCGACGATTTCTTTTTCCCGCGTAGTCCCTTTTCAAGTTTCCCGAGTTCCGCTTGGCGCCGTGTTGATTTTGCCGTCGCCGTCGTCATACCCTACGACAACGGCGACGTTGTTGTTGTAGTCGAAAGTTGGCTTATTATCGGTTCAGGAAAAAGTGTTCAAACTCGAGTTAAGTCTAATAGATAGTCGTCCAAGTGTTGACAAAGCCTCTGAAGGAAAGTTTACTGCGCGCTCTTGCGCTGCCGCCGTCTCTACGACCCCATAGAAAGGCAGCAACGAGCGCCTTAGAGTTTATGTCAAAACACACAGAAGCCGCACAGGCCCGCCGCAGCAAACAACATGCCACTACTTTCTTCAGATCACACAGACTCCTCTCAAGCAGCTCCTGCAAGACACTCCCGGGTGAGGTGTCAACGTCCTGGTCATAAACGGGCGACGGAGATATCTTCGCGACACAAATCTGAGATGCGAAAAATCTCGGGCTGCTCAATATATCCCCGCGCACTCAAAACGAGGCGCGCAAGGCGGTGAACCCGCCGGACTTGAGATTATATCGGTCCTCTAATGAGATGCCCAAAACAACAATCTCCGTGGATATCATTCGCATTCATTGGAAACACGTCCGTCTCCTGACTCTGGATCCATGATTGAGTCATCGCGATGGGTGAATACTTCTTCGATCGCTGTTAATATTTAGTCGCGTTTCGGCTCCCGATGCTGAATCGACTTGAAAACGCTCAGTCCTTCCTCGTGTAGAAGGGTGACCCATAATGCTACTGCTTTATGACCCTCCGACCTGGGCGGGTTCACTTATTATTGTGTTCATCAATTGAGATAAGCTCAGGAGGGCTATTGAGAGGTACCACAAGCCCTGTCCGAACCGAAAATTACTTAATGGAGTGTTTCTGGATCCCCCTGGGAGTGAGGGGTCCAGGAGGCAATCCCGAGATTTTCTCCTCGTGGAAGAGGATCCTTCCCTCATTATGCGGGAAGAGGCTCCCGGTGTCGACAATTCGATGCGCGGCTTGATGAGCCTCGGAACGCTGTGAACTCCTTCGCAGTCTGTCCGCATCATGTTCAAGAATACGATCATGTGGCCTTTGCATCATTTTCTCCAATACTTCCCGAAGAGACATACATTCGCGCATTCCGGGTGAAGAATACATGTATTGTCTTCTGGAGGCCTTCCTTCGCTGGATAGGGTCCCCTCTCGGTGATTCTTTTCACAGTATCGGTCGTCCTCCTGATAAGAGTCAATTCAATCTTGAAAAACGTTCAGAGCGGAGGTCGTATCGAACAAGGGACCATCGTGGCATAAGCGCGTTGAACGCCGACGAAACGTTCAGCAGCGACTGAGTCTACGACGAGATGGCGAGTCACAAGCTTTTTCTGCGAGTGCGTGAGTGTGTAAGCGCGTAATATATTCGCCAGCTTATGTTTCATGACAGCGACTATGACTTATGGCTATGCGTCGTTATGGCTTCCCTTAAGAAAAAAAGATTCGCGCTAGAGGGGAGGCATCGGGGAAATAGCCGGAGACAAAGAGGAGATCAGGAGATCAAGTGAAATAAGAACGGAGCGGGGTGCAGTCTCGAAGAACAAGCCGGGGCGACGATGAACGAGGAGTCTAATTTGTTCTCGTCCTGACAGTTCCTCGTGACGCTCTCCCGACACTAACCGCCGTCGCCAAGAGTATCACCACGACACTCCACCACAGTTCTGAGAGTGAGCTATCACTCGGGGACAATTCTCAGATTCAATCGAGTTCCAACGGGATCCTCAATGAGAGCGATTTGAGACGGTTCTGAGAATCAACGATGGGGAAAAATATGAGCGGATGGAAACAAACGACACGAGCCGGAAATGTGACTCGGACCTGCACGGTGTAGTCGGAGAGAGATTCGCCATCTCACGCCTCTACCTTATTCCTCGGCCGAGGACGCAAAATGATCCCTCGGAAGGCGCGGGAATATGACTTCGATTCGATATGCCGCTGGTGTATGCAGCTATTCTCGCCACCTCACCAATCGCCTGCTCCCGGCCAGCAAACTCACCGCCATCCGCCTAAGCGAAGGCGGCAGCCAACGGAGGATGTGATAGTCGGGCGTTCTTTCTCATGATACGGTAAGCTTTATGGGAATCTTATCGCGAGCCGACACTCCACGGCAAAGATCGTCGCCAGAGTTCTTCCGCGGTGCTACGCAGGAATACGACGTCCCGTCACCGACGAAGTCAGCGGGCACTCGGCGGAGGGGTCGCAAGCGTGAGCAGCGTCCGGGAGCATCCTCTCGGAGAGCGTCGAAGTCAGTTCGCTTCTTACGGCACATTCGGATGTCAGAAGCTAAACGACACAATGAAACGTTAGCCCCTTACTCCCTTACCCAAGCGATAAGGCATCGAGAAATCCGGATATTTCCTTCGCCGGACCGTCCAGAAGTTTGGTGAGTCGGATCGAGGCCCCTCCACCTATCCTCCCGATCATTACCCGGAAGGATGAAGTAGATATTCAAATGCTCGGGGGTCCCCTCGAGCCGATCATCAGGTCCTAAACCGATTAGGAATAGGTGCGAGAAGCATTCAAGCTGGAACCGGAGAAAAGGCAAACAGGCCCTCTCGCGAAATTATTTTTCTCCGAAAGTTAGGTATCGCTCCGAGTGTATTATCCATGTGGTGCCGGTAGTGAAGAGAGTGGCGCCCCCTGGCGGGGATCCTACTCACGGCGCAGCGTCGGCAGCCTCCGATCGCGGAACCACTCGCGTTGCGCGAAAAAGGAGTCGGTCGAGGGATGAGCCTTCGCTCGTGAATCCTTGATTCATCGATACATTGAGAATGATTTCCGAATTTCAGGATATCCCCTGAATTCAATGAGGGATGTGAAAAATCTTCCCCATCGGAACAAGCGGGAAACAATCTCTAGGGATACCCCGGGCGGGCATAATTGGTGCCTCGATTGAGGAACTCATTCGGTGAGCATCCCAAGGATCTCCGGGATCATTCACAGAGCATCATAGTTCCTTTCGAGATTCCACGGTCCCCGCTAGAAAGATACGGGCCATGCCGGCTGGTCTCCCCTACCGTATAAAACGGCACGGGCCGAATTTCATTCGCCCATCCTCGAAACTCTGTTCTGTGGAGAGTTTCCTATCATCCCATTCGTCGGGACAACCTATGAGGGGATTCGCAGTCCGACACTGCCTTCCACGCCATGGAGAGCGTTCCGTTCGGGAGGAGTGAGCTGTCGAAGGAATGGAGGACGCTCCCATACCCAGTAACGACCAGTTCGGAAGTCGTAACCAGACGAACGATCTGTCATTCTAAATGTGTGACTACAGTCATTGGCTTCTACTCAGCAGCCGCCGGCACCACGGGCTCGTCCCAAGGAGCGAAATGATATGCATTTCTCGAGTCGATTTGTCGGTAGCGGAGCGAGATCACTCCCAGAGAAAACGAATAGTGGAGAACAAAAACTTGTATAAGGAAACTACCGAGTGAAGGAGTCGTTCTTGATCCTATTCCGTCTTCGGAAGAATCGAATTTGTCATCGTTCCGAGAAGCTAGACGGGCGGGCAGAAGACGGGGCGAGAACGACGAGAAAACTTCAAAGGGTGATCTGTAGTTATGCAGGAGGATTTTTGCGCCCTTCATGAATGCCAACCATCAGACGGATCGAGACACTTCCTCGCGGAGCGAGCACCGCGGTCCTTTCGTTGATATGGATATTCGAAAAGGAACCGCGCTTGTCGCTTCGAGAACGTGTAGATTTTCCGCCTCCCGGTTGGTCTTGCAGAGTCTGGGCTTCGAAAACATTCCGAAAGATCATTTGCCGAGCTCCTGACTGCGGCAGAAGCCTGTATCAACAATCAGCATCGAAGAGAGAAGTCTTTTTATGACGGCCGCGACAAAAATCGAGAGAGTCTTTTTGTCAAGCCGAGAATCTTTCGTTTCACTTGAGACCATCTGCGATTGGGTATGGGAGAACGATTCGGTATATGTCCCCCAGCGGCATGGCTGCCGTGGCCACCACCTACGAGACCATAAATGACTCATGTGTTCATACGTGCTCGTGCATGCCCACGAATAAACGCTCGGCGTCTCCCGCCTTTCCCCTGCTCCCAGACTCAACTCTGCCCCCGCAAGAGCTCACCTCAACGACCAACAGCAAGATCCGGCTCGACCTCCCTCCCTTTACAATAGTTCCCTGCGAATGAGGTGAGAATTCGAGATACCGTACTTCTCGGAAATCGTCCCGATATTCCCATTGAGCCGGGAGAATGCCTCCAAATAGGCTCAAAGTGAGATGATCGACCGGAGTCGAAGATCCCCAAGATCAAAGTATCGGGGAAAAATGTCAGGCACTCTGCCGTTGCGGAGGGAACGGATGTACATACATATGTATCTCGAGGCAGCTCCCAGCGATGCATGTTCGCGACCGTCAGAGCCTCTCTTTCCTCAAGCCATTCCTCACAGCTAATGGCTGGAGTCGGAGGTGAGCAGTCAGGGAACCGGGGATCGCATCCATAGGCCGATTCATCTACAAGTTTCGCCTTCTAAACCCGGAGCAGAAAAACGTCTCTGAGATGTCTCACCAGGCGTCCCTAGATGCGAGAGCCGAGAGGAACGCATTCGAGCTCCCGTCGAGACGTCGACGTCGCGGCGTCGGGACCTGGATGGGTTTGTCGCTTCGGACCCAAGAATGAGCGCTTGATGAATCTGCGCGTAGACGTATTTCCGTCTTCCCTCCTGGAGTCTTATCGTGGAGCATTGATGGTGACGATTTCATCGTGTTCCCACGGCGTTTTTTCCTGCACCATCCGATACGTACGATTATTCCTGAAATGCGTCGTGAGAGATGCGTATGTTCAAACATCCAGCGTGAACAGGACACGATGTTCAAGAACTTCTATAGCTGCCGGAGCTACGGGCGGATATGTGTGTTTATGCCGATGTGAGTGAGTGACGAACAAACAGTGAAGAAACGGCTTGCGCGGATTCCGTCAGAACAATTTAGCGAGACTCGAGAAAAAAAAGAACAACGGCGACGCACTCGAGGTTCGAAAACGGCGGAAGACGAAATCGAACTCGATCTGCTTTGAGCGAACTAGCGCATCGATAGGAGCAACCTACCCGAGGAGGGAAGAGAGAAAAAACAGGAATTGGGAAAAGAGACGCCAATACTTTGCTTCGTTTTTGCCGCTGCCTCCCTTCCCCTCCGACCGTTGTTGCCGTCGCGTCGTCGGTGTCGACAATGCCAACCGTGACGTCTTTGCTTGTGTCGTTGTTCACTACAAACATCTCGAGCGAAGCGACCCCGGCTCCGAGAGCTCGCTCTTCTTTCAGCCTTTGCTGTCGACGCGCGCCGGTCGAGCGGCCGTCAGTCGTCTCGCAGCCGTGTCTCATTCAAATGAACGAAATCGATGTACCTTCCAATGGCAGGTTGACTCGTTCGATGCGCGACCCTCGCTCGGTTGTCTTTTACGTTCGTTCGCTTGTTTTTTCGTTTGTTTGTATTGATTGTCGATTCAACTCACTTTTCCTGTTCCTCCCTCGACGCTCTCCGCTTAAGCCTTTTTTGGCGGGGTTTTGAGCCCTCCGCTACTGAGTGAGATTCTCCGTTTTTTCTCACGGAAATCTCCACCGGATTCTCAGTCCATTCCACCCAGATCCTCAGTTGGAAGCTCGAGACTTCTGTCGACTCACTCAGCTTCGTCAATATCCCAGCGAGTCATCAAATCCGTTCGGGGATTCGGACTCCCGAGACCTTGCACTTCTTCCGATTCGGTGATGCTCAGCTTTCAGAGTCATTACTCGATCCCTTCCGGCTCTGCTGTAGGTCCACAAGGAATCCGCGCCTTTATGTCGACGAAAATCGCTGACTCCTCCGCCCTCACCTATCCCGAACAGGTCTCGCAGCGAATATAGTATTTGGATCTATCTCCCAGCTACTTAAGCATTCAGTTCGAATGGGCTCGGCGATGGATTCGGCTACACGTCAGCTCAGTGGATGGTGTTGGCGAGGGCCAATGTCAGCGGAGCAGGGGAAATATCTCCTGATGTCTTTGTCTGAAAGCATCTTTCCGCTCATTGTCTCTCAGCTCGAGAGGAGGAGATGCCCTCACCAGAGTGGCGACTCCTCTTGGGCAAGATGCTGAGCAAAACCTGGGGCGAGTCGAGCACAAAAGAAGATGATGACGACACATAACGAGCCAAAGTGCTCACATGCTACTCAAAGAGACGCAAATGAGATTCTCCTCGGAGAAAGAGGGCGCAAGCGAAATAACAAGCCATGCTCCGTCATTTCGCCGGATTAACTTGGTGACGATTCAGTCATGGTCCTTTTCCTCCCTCACAAAAATATGACTGGGAATGCTCCTATCGAGTTGTCCTCTATTCCCATTCGATAATCCCCGCCGATCCCTGCGCTGCTTCTCCCGGGTGTTTATGCCTGTCCGGAGCCGATGTTGTGATGAGGAATATCGACCAACGTTCCTTCGGCTGGCTGGCTTTTTTTTTTACTCCTCGCCCGCGTTTTTTCTCTCGACGCATTCGCCCTTGTCGCTTCCGCTCGTGTAGCTTATTTCCAAAAGCTGCATTTGTTTCGCAAAGTCGCAAGCTCGAATGTCACTTAGCATGCTAGTTTCGCATTCGTGCGCGGAATTTGATGCAGGAATTCACTCTTACAGGGCTTATGAATGCCGAGGGCGGTGAGCATTGTTCATTTCCCCTGAATACCTTGTTGCTCTCATATGTGTCTCGTAATCTCGCTCATCCTCCCGAATCAGCCTTTCGTCTTCGTCGACGAAAATCCCCAGATCTAATTTGCGCCTCTCGGATTCCCTCCGACTAAAAGCCGCCGGCGAGCATCCGAAAGCTGTTTCTACAAAATGAGCGGGAGAAATTCATCAGAAACGAACGATGAAACCTCCCGATACGGCTCGGGTAGAAGCCGTTCACCCAAAGCGAAATCAGGAGATGATTGGAATCTTCCAGTCCCTCCCTTGCCTCCCTCCCCATCGATTCCTCTGAAGGGATCAATGCATGGAAAGTGGGAAAACTATATGGCCGGTCTCTCATGTTCGAGCGTGCGAGGCCGAAATCTCTAACGGCACAGGCTATTTGGCTAAACGAATTTGAAGCCAGCACATCTGAATTAAGACGGATAAGAACAAGGAGTACGAGCAGCGGGGGAACACGAGAGTTTCCTCGCAAGAACCATCCGTGACGAGGGTAGAAACGTGACAAATGTTTGATCATAAGCAAGAGCCAATGACGGGGGAGCGAACGACGGACGGACGGAGAGGGATGGCCGGACGATGAGCACGAGATGAGATCTTGTCTGGGTCAGATCTGCGACCGAGTTCCGCCCGGCTGCCATCCGTCGGATTTATCGTCTCGAAAGGAGCGGATTCTGCCGGCTTAGCGGCCTGCAAGACTCCCGGTTTCGACCCAGAACTAATTACCTTCCAATTTGCCGCCGCTGCGTCCTCCGTCGCGTCGTAGCTACCGCTGGCGCGCAACAAAGCTCCTTCCACGACTCAGACACGATATTATGAATTATGCAAGCCGATCACAACAACGGAGATACGCATCCGTCAAACAATCTATCCGGGGCTGAGATAGTCATCCGCGCGCAGCCATAACCGACAGAACCCTCAGAGTGCACCTATCCGATCTTCTCGGAGGAGATCCCATTTTATCCAACAGGAGCCTCGTCGCTATGATATCCGGCGAGCGGATTGAGGCATAAATATAAAAAACATTCTCACATTCGCCTGCTGGAAGCTCCCCGACAGGAGCGACCGGGACACCAATCCAACTCTGTTGCTGATCGTAAACCCCTCGTATAGATATTCGGCTAGAGGCTTCCACTGATTCAACCGTGTCTTACGTGCTCCTCACGACGAACATATGTACGTCCCTAGGCCTGACATTGCCTCGCGAACAAGTTCTCGGGATCGGAAGCAGGAACTCCAGTACTGCTGTGATTCTGCCATTCGAGATGATTCAGGGACATGATTTTCTAATGCGTATCCACGAGTTTGCGGCACCATCGAGGAAAAGCATCGTACCGTTGACCCCCTTCATGATAAATCTCTCGATAAGGATTCCGCTGTACGGATACGGGTGCTGGTGAAGCACGCCCGGGACGTCATCTCCTCGGAATCCGAACAATTCGTGAGTACGGGATTAATCTCATTGTACGAATTTCGCAAAATGGATCATCATTCGCGTCGTTCGCAAGCTGCTGCAAAGCGCGGCCTCGTTGTGAAAATCATTTATTTCGCCTCGTTCCTTTTTTTCTCGTGTTTTCCGCATTCGAATGTTCGCCAATGCTCGGTCGTTCGCTTCTCCGTGTCTTGTGTAGAACCTTTATTCTCGCTCGACGCCTTCGATTCCAAGCCATTTAGCTCTCGTGCCTGCTGCACGTTGTTCTAATACTCGCTGCATTGTGCGCTGCTAATGCTTTCGGCTTTTTCTTCGGAATAGGCACTGGGAGCGCGAAGTGGTAGGTAGCTAGGTAGCTGGCGGCGGCGTCTGCATAAGAGAAGTAAGGAGCGCGGGCGACCGACGGACGGACCGGGCCGAAAGGAGTCATATTCCAAGAACGACGAGGAATCCCGTCGAACAATCGCCCATTTATAGGGGGTGCTAAGCTGGCGGAGCTCTCCTTGCGAACGCAGCAAAAACACGAGAAAAATGAGTGCAGTATCGAAGTCTTTGGTTTTTTTTTCCGCTTCTGCCTGCGATAGCCGGCCCCCAGGACCGGTATTATCACACCACATTTTGGAGCTCGCCACTCTTCGCGCCGTGATCGGTCGTGATGTTTCACGATCTTGTCTGATTATTATTTTCTCGAGCGGATGAAGCCTCGGAAGTCCCATAGAAGAATATCCCTAGTTTCTGAATCGAACATTCGATCCTTCGAGCGGCTGGAATACCTTCACTTCGAAGTATTGCACGGTCGCTGCTGTGGGTAGTCCCCTCAAGGAGCTTTGGGATTGTCGTCGACGCAATATCTTCGCCGAATGAAGATCGAGGGAGGCTTTGATTTGTTCTTTTGGGCTCGTCAGCCGTGCCGGAAAGAGGAGACGAGGAAAGAAGGGCGACGCGATTAAATGCGCATTAGATGTCAGCTTTGAGCTGGCTGGCCGTCAGCTCCGTCCGTGCGCCCGATCCTCGCCCAGCCGATTGTCGCTTGCACTCACCACTGGTATCTACGTCGACATTTGTACTCTTCAATGCGAACGGAGATAAAATCGACGAATCCAACGCATAGCAAAGACGAATTAACCTTTCAAGATACGTCTTGTACGACGCATTCTGATTAAGATGAGGTGCCTCTCGAATTCCCATCCTGCTCCGATTCGCACAATTGTTGTCACTCAGAATGCGCCAAAGGGGCTTCCACCCGATCTGGCCGTCTCGGATCTCTTACCGACTGAGATGCCCAGTGAGGCATGCCGCTTGAATTCGGGTATTTGTACGACAGCGGAATAACCTCAGTCTTCTGGGGAAGCATTATTCCGAAATCGTAGATTTTCTCCTATCGGAATCGCCCCACGCCCACACTGCTTCCGTGATCCGATCTGATCAGACTCAGTGTCAGTCTCCTGCCCCTTCGAGGTGGTCAAAGCAGTGTTTCACTCGGCGGATAGGTGTCCTTGATTCCCTGAGACTTTGGGGAAGTAGATTCCCGAGTCCGGATGGTCTCCGCGCTGGTTTGACCCGCCATCGGTCGCTGTCCCCACGTAGAACTTTCCACGGATAATATGGTTTGCCCGGGAGACGTCCGTTCCGTATTCGCTTCCGATGCAGAATTCTCAGCTCGTGGATCTCGAGCGTCCCCGGTGGTAGGGTTTTGCGAAGTGATAGTCAGACAGTCATTCAGACAGTCGAGCACGGGAGGAGGGAGTTGCTTTGGTGTTAGAAGTTGTCCGACACCGAGATTCCACCTCAGGACGGCAGCACGCTTCAAAAGCAAACCCGCTTCGCCCCTGTGTACGGCGGCGTCGGATTGAACTTTGATCCTTTGTGGACTTTTGGCCAATTTGTTAGGCTTAAGGAAGCCTCTGCTGCTGCTTCGCCTACTCCTGCTACTGCTCCCACTTCCCAGTAGGCACGCCCACGTTTGACCCCAACCCTCGACTCGTCCATAGTCACCTAGTTCACCTCGATCATCTACACGCAGCCCCTCACATTTGGCTCCTGAGAAGAACCCTAAGGGCAGCTCCCTGCGGTAAGGGCAAACACACCGGTCTCGCGCCACTTCTCTCCTATTCCTTCTTCTCTCGTTCATGGTCCATCCATTTGTCTCAAAATCGAATAAGGTTTTCTGCGCCAGCCTGGAGCTCGAAATCACGGGAGGTTTCGAGCTCGTCCTCGGAGACGCCACTGGTATGCCTCCGGATCGAGGATCGAAGGATCGCCGATTCAGGCCTGGATCGGAGAGCCGTCTCAGAGTTACTAAATATTATCTCTCGGACTCTTGCTAATCCTCCCTGTATGGAAAAGTGTTTGCGTGTTATTATCCACTTTTGTGTTAGGTACACAGCTTAACTCTATTGCTAACTGCCAAACTGACGATAGCGAGCAAGCAGCGCAGGACAACTTCGAGGATTACTCCGAGGACGACGACAGCATCGGCCGGTGGACTTGGTTTACTGATGCAACAAAACTTTTCAAGGAGTTAATCCCTTTCGTCGTCGTAGAAATCGCTGCTACTGCTGCTTCTGCTGGCGGCACCACGGGCGCTGTTCCTGCCACCGGTGCGGCTTGTGAACTCGGATTGTCCAGCGCACGGCCATCGCCGGCCGGCCCGCAGCCAGCCAGCCGGGCAGGCTCCAAGGTAAGCCGCACAGACACGTCCCAACCAATATCCGTCGCCAGGCCGTGAGTGAGTGCTCTGCGGCAACAAATGCATGTCCTCCTATTTCTCCTGCGCAGGCCTACCTGTCGGTTGGTTGGCCGGTCGGTCGGTCGGTCGGCCGGCCGTTCGCCTGGACCTCCTCCCATCGCTGCTAAAAGCCACCTAGACACAGTTCTGTTTCGTGCCAGAGGTCGCTAAGACGCACAGTTACGCTAACGGAAGTAATTTCAGCACGTTTCAGCGGTTGTCAATGAATCCGATGACGGTTCCGGTGTTCGGCCGCGAGGGCGTCGTGCCGGCCGTGCAGAACCTTATTTTCACTTTGTTTCTGCGAGAGAATCATATTTAGCAAAGTGGCTGACAGACGAACAGCGGGCTACCATGCAGCGCTCGTATGGCTTCGGTTTGCCACGTAGCCCTGCGCGCGTCAGTATGTCTGTGGAAGTTCCGATTTGTAGTTCGAGGAGGCGATCGGGCAGCCGGGGACCACTGCTTGTGTACGGGCGAACAGAAGCAGCCAACTATGGAGACTGTGCCTTTTCGCTGTTATTAGGAATGACATCTCGCTTCAGAACGCGTCCATCTCACCTGTTGTCGAGATGCCGACCCAGCGAGCGAGCGGGGGCCTGGTCACTCTCGACCCTCTCTAGAGCTGGGTGAAAGTTTGTTGGTGCTCGATGAGCCCCAGCCACTGAGTCAGCGAGTCGATGTCCGGGCTATCGGACTTGTTCGCTCCTGTTTCAGGTGATTTCAGTCGATTTTCCTCTCCGTACCTCGAAGCCTCACACCGGTAACCTCGCGCATCGCAACCTTCTCATTTCATCCGCCCCTCCGTATTTGGAATAAACGAACGATCCGCATACGCCTGGAATTGAACATTCCGGCGTGGACGGTTGGTGCTTATCGGAGCTCTCCATAATCTGATCTAGCGATGCGCATCATTCTCTGGAGCATACGATGATTAGGGCTCCGATGTTTTCTTCCAGTGATCTTCAAGGACAAAATACGACAAATGCTTCATATCCGAGAGATATGATGCTTGACGCTAGCTCCGAATCGGAAGTAGATGGATGCGACGACTCACGCGTCTTTTCGAGATTTGGCAGCGGGGAAAATTCAGCAGTCCGCGATTCATCGATCATCGGCTCGGATTGTTGCAAACGAAGTTCTGCATGCTGCGACGTGCTTCTAGAAGCAGGAGGACCCCGGGAAGATTCTCGAAAGTCGTCGGTCATTCGGCGTCATCCCGGACTGGATACACCAATACTATCGCCACGATCTTAATTTCAGACGAACTTTCGGGCAGCGCATCGCGATCCTCGCACAGAACGCACCGGTCTCACATTTCACATGGATCGCGAGAGATTTCCCCTTCACGAGTAAATAATGTTGGCGTCCTTATCATCGAGTCGTTCATCGAGAGCGACTTTGCCGCTGCAGCCGCTCCTGCTGCCGGTGCGGCCAATGCTGCCGCCGCTGTCTGTACGGAGTGGATAGACGGAGGAAGGGAACGAAGGAATAAGACCGTCCAATGGACGAAGGCCTAAAAGACAAGGCCTGCGTCGCCCGCTTCATAAACAATAAACAACAAAATGAAAAATTGCCCCGATATTAAAACGAGATCCAGAGAGAAGTGGACACCACCCACGCACTCCCTGATGAGCTCCTGATCCGCGTTTGATGGCATACCGAGAGAGCATCTGGCAGTCGGCAGATTGCACCATTTACTTGATGAACACACGACTGCAGGTGACGCCAGTTGCAATCGCGCCGATGGACCCTCTTTCTGCACTATCGTCACATCCCGAAAAAGACGGCTCCTCGAAAGAACTTTTTGTGCAGCAGCGGTCCTTTGCACGGCCCGGCATCTGCAATACATTCTCGTTGACGAAGGCTCGTTCGATCGCCCTGAAATTTGTATCCCCACCGTTTTGCGTTCACAATGCGTCCTTGCTGTTTCTCCCATAAAGGGTCGTCTCGGATTGACGGTCGGGCGGATACAGAAGGCCGGAGCTCTAAGGGTACATTTTGCTCGTTGAAAACAGGTCCAGATGTTTCGAAGTCGTAAACTGTCAAGTGTGTATCTATTCCGACTGATTGGGAGCCTATGGCTCTTGTTGAGTTTGCGTATTGATTCGCGGGGGTCAAGCGACCGAATAGAGGGTGGGCCTGAATAACGATTTACTCGTCGACGCATCTGATTTCTCACAAATTGGAACATTCAATAAGTAGAGTCGTTTTCGGTATTCTCCCTCATCGATCAGCGCCACGATGGATCCGAGCGTCAGTCGCGAAGGAGAATATTCCGTCCTCGGGAATTATCTGCGTCGAACTCGGAGCTCCTCTCGCGGCATCGTTCGATTTCGCTTCACCGGCTTCGTAGAGATCGTGTGCATTCGAATCGTCACGAACGTTTGACATGTTTCCAGCCTATCGACCCTTCTGTTGTGAATCATTAATCGCGTTTTAACGAAGCCCGGGCTCATTCGTCCTTCAGTCGCGAGTTGACACTGACCAGCTCATCTATTGGTTGCTTGGTTGGTTGACTCCTCGGAAATCCTCCAGTGATTAGAATCGCACCGCTCGTCCCCAGACCATGGCCGCTTTCACTCAATCCCGAGTAATCAGAGTGTTGGTATGGCTGGGGTGTCTCGCGGGCTTTCTCTACCAAACAAGCGGGATTATCGAAATGTACCGTGCCTACCCTTTCACCGTGACTATCATCGAAGAAGTTCGCAACCAGATAATGTTCCCAGGGATAACCGTTTGCCTAGAATCTTGGTAATTTTCTATCATCATTCACCGAATCTAGCGAGCTTTCCATCATTAAGGGCTCTCGTCGAGGTTCGGGACTCGCGAGCTCTACGTGGATGATGATCTCATGGAACGCTGAGACTTGACCTTTGGCCCCGCAGGATGAACGTATCGGCGTTGTGCGAGCACTACCCCGAAAAGTGCACCTCGAGAACGCAGAAGATATCTCCAGGTGTCTATTACATGCAGTACGATCCGGAGATGAGGAATAAATCTATGTTCTCCGTCAAAGACATCTTCCGTTGTACCATGAGATCCACTGTGACGACCTGCTTCTCCTTCAACTGTCTCGAAGTGTGAGTAAGTCCTACCCAAATCCTTGGAGCTCGAATTATGTAAAGCTTTGAACCCCGATTTTTCTCGCTCAGGATGCGGCCCACGTACTTCCGGCCTCCTGGATCGCAGTGCTATACCGTCGACGCCATCCAGTGGTCAGATGACGATCATCGTTTCAAGAAGTGCACGATGCCATGGACATGGGGTTCGATGGCGTTCTGAGAACTCGAGATTCCTCTGGCGAGAGATATCGATTTAGGGTGGATCTCTATAATATTTTTTTATCAGTGATCACTTTACCGCAGAACTGTCCCTCCGGGCGGCCTGGCAGCCGGATAAGACCTTGCGTCTCGTCAATACTCAGAAACTCCCGCTCGTCATCCATCGAACCGAAACTATTCCACCGGATAGATTGTCTTCTATCACAATCAAACCCGGAATGAGTTATACGGTTTCTGTAGCCCAGCAAACAGTCGAGCGACTGCCACCACCGTTCGCGTCGAAATGCACAGACTATCTATCCCGAGGGAAAAAAAGTCATTTCTTGGGATACCTCACTCAAGATGTGAGTCTGTCGCTGGGAACGATATCATTAGAGTGCATTGGCAGTATGTTTTTCTGCTTCAGCAGCGCCGTCGGCGAGGAGTGCTCCCTCTCGTTTACATAAACGGAGCACAAGATTTCCTATGCCCGGGATGATGCTTCCTCAATGTCTTATACATATGTCTCGCAGACACAGACTCGATCGATGTCCGCGAGAGACTGCGTAGCCTCAGTATTTAAGCATGGAGGATGCACCGGGGGTCGGTGATGCGCGAAGGGTTTTCGAATTCAAGTAATTTAGATTATTTACCCGGGGAATGATGCATGTTCGGATCTGCTTTCAGCTTTGCGTTCAAGAGTGCGTCGTGGAGGAGGAATACAAAACATGCGACTGCATAAGGAATACCCACGAATTCGGCGGATTTTTCCCGTATAAAACATGTGTAGTCGAGGAAATCAGTGAGTGCTCGAAATGAAGAGCTAAATGCTCGAAGATTGCCGTCCGAATATTTCTTTTCCCCACACTATTGCACTCTGAGATAATAGGTCAATGCACGGCATTGATGGAAGCTGTTTTCCAGTCGCCTGTGATAAAATACTGAGCAACATGACATTGCCGATGTGCATGAAGAAATGTGGGCCGCCGTGCAGGTCAGTCGGAGCACTTTATTTCCTCGGACGGAAATGAGTTCGTCCTCCAATTACACACTTTTTCTTACCCCTCGCAGCGAAACCACCTATGACGTTCGTTTGACGAGCCTTGGCGAAGACAAGCAGGAGAAAGGTCGGGAATCTTTCTCAGTGTCAGTGAAATTTTCTTCGGACTCCCAGAAGATTTTCCAGTATCAGCCAAAATTAAGCGTAAGCGAGACTCCCGCACCCAGCGAGCTGCCGCAGGAATTCTCCGGCCACGTTTCTTGAGCATAGGCCTCCGTGAGGCGTGAAATGATAGCTGTACGATTCCCCATATATGATTTCCCACCCGAATACCGGATCAGTCCGACTGAAAAAAGTTCTTGATGCACTCTACTCGGCACTGGCGATAACAAGCAGTCTAATATTCTCTATCGGACTTCCAAGTTGATAGAGGCCTTCGGATACATGGGAGGATATATCGGAATGTGGCTCGGGCTGTCGCTCTTCAAGCTGATCACCGACGCTGAAAGATGGATAAGGAAGTACCTCCTGGAGAGAGCCATTCAGAAGGCCAAGGAGAAAGTTATCGGCAACAGTAATTACGGCGGCACCGGAGACAACAATGATACCGATGATGTCAACAACGAGAAGTTAGGATCGATATCGGACAAGAAAAACGTCTACACGAAGACCACGGGTTACGGTCCCATTATGTGAGTTCAGTTTTCTGAAATCCCG